>NC_064417.1:31998697-32298697 GCF_023375975.1 Astyanax mexicanus
ATGGGCAATTTTATGCCCCTATTGCTAGTATTGTAAGCCTGTTGGGAGCATCAGCTAAAAGCGCTGTATTTCAAAAAAACTGGGGTTAAGCAGAGGTGGGCTATTCAACAAAAGTTTGTACTCAAAACCATGTTTCAATACACCCACAGTTTATTACACACTAGAGTTCTCCTTAAATAGTTATCCTTCTTTTCTGATTTTAGTCACAAATTTCTCTCTCTCTCTCTCTCTCTCTCTCTCTCTTTCTCTCTCTTACTTACACTACATTTAATTTCAGAAGAATCTTTTTATAACACAGCTGCCTTCGCTGTACTCAGACAACACACACACACACACACACACACACAGACAGAAGAACAAACCCCGCCATCTGTGTCACTGTGATGTTGTGACAGGCTTTTTGAAATTTCCGCCGGGTTTGTGGTTTACAGCAGTGTTGGGCCGGGCGACGGGCAGATGGCGGGCTCTGTGATGTGCTTCACCTCCTCCGATCTGGAGACTGCTTCAGTACATTAAAGCGAGGAGACCCTGCTGAAGGAGAACAGTGATCTTTAGCTTGGTTTGACCTAATAGCTGTTATTAATGAAGCTGTGTCTTCTACCTCCAAACTTTAACCTTTAATCTAAACATCTGCACAACAACACTTTACAGGATCTCTGAAGGTGTTTTGTGCTATCTGGTAACATTACTGCAGACCCTTCAATGAACATCAGTGGCCATTTATTTTTTTTTCCCAGAAGGACAGAATGGTTCTGAGCATGAAGGGTATGGAACTGTTCCAGTGGTTGGGTCCACTTTTCTCAGCATGGTTAGCTGTATGTACTTGGGGTCGGGAGGTGGGAGAGCCTTGCTAACACTGCAGGAGGCTGGAAGCCAGCGTGCTAACTCCATGGAAGAGATGTGGGATGAGGCCATCAGTCAGTAGCAGTCATGCTTATGGCATCTGTAGCCAGTGTGCTAATGCTTTTGTATCAATACTGAATGGCATTTGTAGCCAGCGTGCTAACACTTCAGTAGCCAGCATGCAAAAGCAATGCAAAGTAATGCTGAACAAAGCTAGTAGCTATTGTGAAAGCTCACAGTTCATTTCACATTAAGTCAGCTATTATGCTCTATTTCTCTAGTTACCATGCTAACTGATGCTAATTGTGTGAAATCAGGGCGACAACAACAGCAATTGCCTCAGCAATTATTTTAAGATGCTCCTGATTGGGCATCAGTGATCCTATTGCCAGTTCATCGTTCAGCAGTTCTCCTTCCTTGAAACACTTTTGGTAGGTACACGTGTCACAGGTGCCTAAACCTGTAATTTTTTGGGGGTTTTGCTTCAACATGCAAACTTTATTAACAGACTGTTCACTTGCTGTTTAATATGGCGTCCCATCTGGTGAGCATGCCACGTCCAAGCACAGAACAAGATAATATTAGACCTGCGACGTTCCTGTAAGCAAACATGGTGGTGCCAAATTCAGCAACCTCTCCAGGAAAAACATCAGCTCTTGGTAGCACATGTCATGTATGTATGTCACTATGTATGCAACCGCGACTGAGAGAACCCTGACTTTTGGCATGTATTTCAAAGTAAGTTAAACCAGACTATCTCCGCTTTTATTAAGAAGACACACTCCCGAGACAGGGTGCTTTTCATGGCGGGGGTGCTGAATTCAGGACAGCGCCTTCAATCCCACTGAGCAGTGAGTGACGTAAAACTGCTTGGGCACGGATTGTTTAAACGCAGTGTGAGTGCAGGCCAGCAGGAGGGTGCGGAGAAGGAAAAACCGTGCTTCAGCACAATTCAACCGAACCGTGCCTAGTGTGAGAACACTAGACCTTAGAGTCTTGCACTATTAACTGTTCACTTGCTGGATCCACTGTAACCAGATCATGAAGGTCATTTACTTTATCTGGTAGTTTTTTTTTTACAGAAATCGTTCACTGCTTTTGTGTGTAGGACCACACCAATGATTTCAGTTTAAGAAGTCCTTTTCATGTACATTTTTTTCATGTACGTAAATGCGCTGTTTTATGTTTTTGAATTGATAACTATGTTGTGAGCATCTGAGCCTAAACGTAGCAACTGCTACGCATAATTTATGCCGCCTTCACGTACAGCTTTCCACGCCTGGCAACATGCAATTACATGCTGCACAGCTCCCCACTGTGCGAATCACAGCTAAAGCAAGCGCAATTAATACATCAGATAATAACCTACTGTACCATCTGGATTACGCCGTGTAGAGTTATTAGAGTGCACGCGCCACCGTGACGTCTCTTTAACGTCTTTATCCACGTCCAGCCGGGTGTACGGCGTGTCGCCGGCCCGGAATTCGCGAGCACAGCCGAGGCGTGAGGCTAAATAGATTTTTTTTTGCGACTTCAGTGCGTTATTACGCGGCTGAGCACACAGGCGGCGGCGTCTGGAGAAGTTAGCAGTGTTTTGGCTTTGAGTTCTGGCTGCTGTCTTGCTGCAGTTTGATGGCAGGAACCCCCTCGACACCTAAAAATAAACTGAAAGCAGGGGAGACGGGAAACCGGGACGAGTAAACAGCACAAAAACAGATAGTGAAAGAAAGTGTGTGTTGGGTTGGAGGTGGTGGAGGAGAAGCAGGTGGAGGAGGTGGAGGAGTGTGGTATCACCTTTTTTTAACAGCTATTACAAAACCTAAAATTAACCTACCTTCATGTTTTCAGTTTAAGGGCAATTTAAAAAAAAAAAAGCAGTGGATTGTGTCCATTTATTAAAGTTAAAATTCATAGTAATCAACTTTTTAGGGCTTTTTAAAGGGCAAACATAAAACAAAAATTATCTGCTGAAAAAATGATCTTTTGAAAATTCTGCAAATATAAGCATGCTCCTTTTCCAAGCATTTCTTCTTCCAAAACTGTTGTTTAAAACACAAACCAGCTTAAAGCAGCCCTTTTTAAACTTTTTTTATATTTAAAACACATTGTGCAAATACAATGTTCAAACTCTAGGTTTTTTATAGTAGAATTGCATAGATATTCAGTACAACACATTTTGAGGAGCTCGACATTTAAGGCCTCTAGATTTAAACATATTTGGAGGTGAAGGTTTTGCTTTTCCACAATAAATGATTTCTTTGGGGTGAGGGTTTGATTGATTGCATAGGAGCAGTTTATATAGTGTAAATCTGTGCTCAAAGTCAGTTAAGACTAATGACTATAAACTGTAGAATGTGGGAATTTTGCATATGTGGCAATATTTTGTAAAGAATAGGGTTTTTCTTTGCACAAAAAAGGAAAATATACAAATTCACATTGCATGTCTATTATTATTATACATTATTATACTGGAAAATTGCTTCTTTTTTCACCTTTTGTGGCTTTATCTGTGGCTTCAAAATGCTCTTATTTGCTTTATCTAGAGGGCTAATCTAATTAAGACTCAATTCAAACCAGCCTCATATAATTTATGTATTTTAAAACAATGAGAAATCTGCTTTAAAATCTGTATTCAGTTTAAAATACAAGATTCTTTTTCATCCAGTCTTCCAACCATATGCTGGTTGTATATTATTTCCAAGAACACATAATTAGACTCACATACTTAGATTTGTCGTATATTTTCCAGACTTTTTCTCATGTAAATTCACCTGCAAGCTTTTATTTTTATGTATATACCTACATATTTTTATTCATCCCCATGCTCATTTGTATGTGAGCCTGTGTTAGCTATACCCCCCCGCTGCATTGGTTATGCGCCACCATCATTAGCGTGCTGTGGTTTGAAGCGGGGGTCTCAGGGGTGGAATGGAATAGTGTTTACTTCAATACTTTCCCATTGTATCCAGTTCTCAGTATGAGTCTGTGTGGCCTGATTGAACCCTGTGGACCTATTAGGGTCTGTAATCAGACGAGAAGCCCGGCCTACCAGGCCCAGCCCCGCGGGCTTCATTACCCATCACAGGTACCGCACCAACCCCCCCCAGCTCGGGATAACTAACCAGCATCACCCACTGCTCTCCAGTGTTCAACCAAGGGAGGGCTGGATTGTATAGTTTGTACACACACACACACACTTACTACACACACACACACACTTGCTATTACCAGCTCAAGAGCCCAGGCTAAGGTGGCAAACATGGCTAATGTCTTCCGCAGTGGAGTACTCGATTGAGATCCTCTCTTTGGGGGCGGAGATTGGGCCATTTGTATTGTGGAAGCTGGAGAACATGTGCTCGCCCTAAGTGGTCAGCACGATGAGGGAGCTACGCTAGATTGCCCGTGAGAGATACCCACTTCATGGCTAGAGACAATTACAAAGGATGGAGCAAGGGAAAAAAGAGCACTTCGCCAATGGAGTAATTGCTTTGAGGCTGGAAATACAACTCAGGTCACTTTATCTCGTTCAGCGTGTGGTAAGATACCAGTTACACTCTGCTCTGGCCAAGAAAATCATTCAGTCTTTTACTTACTTACATCTTAAAGAAGTGTCTTCAACTCCTGTCCCTAGACTTTAGCATCTGTTTATGCATCAATTATTTATGTTGTTTGGTATTCTGTAATAAATTATACATTGTAAATAGAATTTACGGTACCTAACAATACAAATCAAAGTGTAGTTTAAAAATATCACTAAATATTTTCAGAAATAATGGGGGAAAACCATAAATAGTAAAATATTTTTTTTAAGAAGAACTTTTTGTTTATTGAAATGATGAGCAGTGAGACAGGTCAGTAGATACAGTGGGTAGTGTAAAACACAAATATTGTCAATATACTCAATATAGTATTAAAGCAATAGAAAAATAATATACATAATTATGTTGGACTAAGGTTCAATATTGGGAGAAAAAAAAAGAGTTGCAGTTTAAAAAAAAGAAGAAGCCTGTTACAAAAACTTTCGAAAATGATCGATAATATCTGACCATATATTGGTTTTACCTGAAGCTCCCTGAAGTCTAGTGCATGAACATTCACGAATAGCAATTATTAAGATTGGCTTGATGTTTTACGTTTTTTTATTAACTAAAAAAAAAAAAAAAAAAAAAAAAAAAAAAAAACAGCTCTAGTTGGTCATTATCTTCTTTTTTAGATTATTAGATTATTTTATTAGTTATTTACTGATTAGTATAAAACAATTCTGTGGTGTTTATAAACTGGCTAACTACATTAGCAGGCACACATTATGTAACGTAACTCTGAAAAACAGCTTACTCATATAATAGAAGACCCACAATAATTCCTCTGAAATATTGTGAATGTGAATCACATTTTTAAAGCTTAAAAAGTATGATGTTTTAAAAGAAACCATACATTTTACAAGCTCTCTATAGGTATCTTACAATATTGGGAAACTATATTTATTTATTATGGTATAGTTGGAAAAAAGAGTGTTTTGTATATGGTAGTGTTGAATTGTGAACTTTAAACATTGCTGTTTCTTCTCCAAATTAAAAATAAGCAGAACCAAAACTGAGCCAGTTTCAAAACCACAAAACTGTTACATCACAGTCTTGATTTTTTTATATTTACATCCCTAAAATTGACATAAACCCTACTTACTAGAGAAAGCCCTTCTAGGGGAAATGCAATGATTAGTTCAAGAAATCATGAGAGAACTTACTAGGTCTACATCAAATTAAAACTTAAATGCTATAATTTGCTATAAGGGACCACGACTGATACCTCTTTTCTTTCAAATCTTTAAGAACCAGCCTGTGTTTTCAGTTTTCACTGCTTATAGAAATCCCTTACTAGGTACAGTATGTGAATGTGGGCGTGTTCCACAAACAGGAAACAGAAGTGGCGGTAAGGTTTGTCAATAACTTTAATGCTTGAACGCCCCGCCCTTTGGCCGCTCATGTCACAAATTTGCTGGTTCCAGACCAGCAAGATTGTGGGGCCAGGACAGAACACTAATTTTTTCTGTCTGAGAACCTCTGATTTTGTGGTGGAAAAGCACAGAACCATTTAGGAACTTGGCACCAGCAGCGGTGGAAACGCGCCATGAGTGATGCTTATAGATTGCTTGGGCACAGTTCAGTATGGTTTTGAGAAGGTTCTAAAGCCTGGTCCCCCCCCCCAACGACTAGGTGAGTAATATAGATCAGGAAGGTGACAGGGTGGTGGTGGGTGTGAGGTCGATAGTAACAAAGGTTAGGTGCGACTGGGAGGTACAGTACATATGCAGTAGGACTAAGGGGGAGGAGAGTCAAAATAACTGAGGTGTGGTCCATATCCCAAAATGATCAGTAAATTCATTCTATTGCACCTTTGGATGATTTGTTCCACTCCTATTTTTTTTTTCTCTTTTCAAACTTTCTGGAAACTAAATGCCTCAAAGTCAAAGGTCAGTCAACGCCGCAAAAGTTAGAGATACTTAATTAGTGGATTTTATTTTATGGTAAAATTAAGCATTCTGTTTTTAAACAGACTCGTTTTTTTAGTGTTTACTGTTTCTTCTGGCCTCAGTTAAAGCATTTTTTACTGCAGCTCTTTTGTTTAACTTGCAAATGTTTTCAGTTTATGCAGATCTTCTTATGTGGATCAGATTTTCCGAGAGCTTATCTAACTGTGAAAAATCACTGTCAGTGTTGTTTTTTTTTTCATGTGTGAAACTGTATGTGAGCATTTTTTCACTGCAAAAAGTCATGAAAGATTTATACATCAAGCATCTATTTAAATAGTCAATAAACTCATTCTGTGGCACCTTTGGATGACTCTCCCCACTCATACATCTCTCTTTTTCAAACTTTCTGGAAACTATAAGTGGATTTTCTTGTACATCACTCAGAAGAGAATCAAAGGTCACTTCACGCAAGAGTTGAGGAGCTTAATTGGCTTTCTTTTTAAGGTAAAATTGCAATTTAGTTTAAAAACAGAAGTCTGGAAGACTGAGTTTACTGCTGTTTACCGTTTCCACTGGCCTCAGGTCTGATAAGACACTTTCCCGAAGATCTGAAAACCCATTTCGCTTCGGCTCTTGAGTGCAATTTGCAGACGTTCTCGTTTTATACCGATCTTTAGTGTGATTCATTTTTTCCTTTCTAATTATGGGAAATCTTCGAGCTTATCTCACTTTGTTCTCGATCTCGGCGCCGGTGCTGATCTGAGCATTTGGTGGATGTCACACGCAATTTTCCTGCGAGAAACTCGTCCTGATTTCCCAAAAGGGCTGTATCTCATCGTAGCTCGCGGCTCATCATCACCGGGTTCATCATAAATGGTAGAACAAGCATCATTAAACATTCTCTCTCTCTAGGTAATCTTAACACGTGTTAACTGGGTGTTTTTAGCCGTTTTATATCACAGAATATCTCTCTCAGCTGCGGGGAGCAGTAGATACAGAGGAACGGAGGAGTCGAACCCCAAGCTAAATCAGACTAGCACTACTCTGAGGCCGTCTAATGTCATTAACTCCGTGAACAGCTTGTCAGAACGCTGCAGTCTCGTGGCGCTGCCACCTCCTGGCAGGCTGGTCCTCACTCAGCGAAGGTGTGATTTATCAGAGTGGCACTTACTGAATATTATTAGCTCTTTTCCATTAGCTCCAGCAGATATCAGCCGTATCATCGATACAATCTCGTTACTTTAGCATGAGATCCTCTGTTAGTGCTGACATTTGGATGATGTGACAAACACAGTTGGAATGATGTGTTGCCTGGGCTGAAGGAATGGATATAAAAAGTGATTTTCTGACGTTTAGCCTCTTCTAACATCATTTTAAAGAAGGACGAGAATTTTGTGTTTAATGCCATTTACTTTAATTGAGAGGATCATATGAATAATGAATTATACAATCCAAAAATCTGAAAAAAAAATGTTAGAGCAGTATGAAAAATGGAGGAAAAAAAAGTGTTTCATGTTTTTTTTTTTTTTTTTTTTTTTAGTCAACTTAATTTTCAGAGAAATGCATCATGTTGGATGATCACCTCATCATACCCAAACAGTTTCACTGTTTCATAGCTCAATGCTTAGAAAGCCTTAGAGCATCGAATCATTTGGTGCCAATGTTTATCTGAACCAAATTAGAAAAAAAGGAACAGGTACTTCAGACCAACATCACAGCCCAAAAAAGTTGGTACGGGGCCATCTTAAGGCCAATAATGAGGGTATACATACATTAATATGACTTGGCTGATTTCAAATGGGTGATATCAATCGATTATAATCACATGTCTCCATAAAAAAGATTAATCAAACATTACAGTACAGAGTTGCATTAACCACTTTTTTTGTTTTTTTGAAAGAATGGTGCCATTACTCACTGGTCAATTCTTTAATGTCACAACTTTTTGGGGATGTGTTGCAGGTCTTAAGGTCCTGGTTGCAGGTCTTTGCATGTTCCTACTGTGGTCTACTTTTTTTTTTCTAATTTGGTTCAGATAAGCATTTGGCACCAGTTGGAACGTATTGGCACCATGCCCCCAGTATTGAGCTATAAAGCAGTGGAACTGTGTTCTCTAGAATGATAGAGCTTCAACTTTCATCCAGTACTTGATACTTGGGATTAAGATTGAGAGTTAGAGAGTGAGGCATGATGATGTGGAATGGTGAATAGTGATCATCCAATATCTCAACTTCACTTTTCACACTATTTAAACTCACACTCCTGGAGAGAAGAGACAGTTATTTCTGCAAATGCATGATAAACTCTTTATTAATATCTAGGCCTGTCACAATAATTGCAATATCAATTTATCGTACAGTAAAGAAACATGACCTCAATAATTTTTGATAATCGTGATATCGTCTATTGTGTTTATTTGTATATTTGTTGACATATATAACAGTGAACAGTATTTTATCCAGTCATGCTTCAGTAACTGTGACTCCATACACACAGTGTGGACTAACATAGGTAAAGAAACAAGTATATAATGTCCAAACTAATTATAATAAATGATTCATTTAAATTTTGTTGTTTATTCTTTTATCATTATTTCAGTGGCATTTAATAGTCTTAAAATTACAAAAATATTGTGTATCGCAATATATTTTCTGAGACAATATATTGTCCACCAAAAAATCTTATTGTGACAGGCCTATTAATACCTTTGAATGATCAGGTGTCCAATTACCTTAGTTCATACTGTATAGTGTAACACATCAAACAGATCATCTCTCTCATCCCTGAAGCATCCACCCAAAAGCAGCAGATTAGCGGTTAGCTTTAGCCTCGGCTGTTCGACATGCACAACGCCATTTCCTTGGTGTTTGTGGGCGGAGTCCTGGGCTTGTAGGGACTAATGAAGCCACAGTGCTCCACTGAGCACCCAGCGAGTGCCGAGGTTGTGGGGAAACAGGAACACGTTTCATCTGGTTGAGAAGGCGAGGCTTTATTACGAGCTATGAGAGAGAGTGGGGGGGGGGGTGGTGTTGGGGGTGCCCAGCCTCCCTGTAATTGCTTTGGCCCGCTCCCGGAGAATTCGCCGGCGAGTCGAGCCGGTGTTTGAGTGACTGCACCGCGGGTGCCTGGGCTGCTTGTAAAACAGGGCAATCCCTGTGTTGCCTGCAAAAAAGTACCAGGTTCCTGATCGCGGAGAGAAAAACACTGGGTTTATGCAGCCGGAGCTTTTTGGGCTTTTCAGATTCATTCAGCAGCCTGGTTCAGACCTGTCTTCTGGAGACTAGTCTAGTGCAGAATGCAGAAAAACATGTCAGAGGCCAACGTGCTAACAACTGAATATCTTACCCAGAGCCCGCTGCTGTTAAACCCAATCCCAACAGTTGACCAGCAAGTGCTGAAGGTCATGGTGCACTGAAGCTACATTAACCCTCGAGGTGTCAGGAATGCATGTTGGTTTACTGTAACCTATGTATATATATATATATATATCACAATGTGGCGGTTGATTGGGATGTAGGTGAAGAGGCTGAGCTGGGCCCTCCAGGCTGTGTAATTTCAGGTGTTAGGTACAGGATACATCATCAGTATTGGGACAACATTTAATATCTTCAAAATAATAATGTTATATAAAAAGGTCAAACAATTAAGATTAGTGCAAGTTATTATTAAGAGAATGTATACATTTATTTTTAAACATGAGCATTAAACTAAATAATTTTTACCTTTCAAACCTGAATTATGTTCTATTGATAGGAAAAAAAAAAAACATATGGACTGTTTTCTGTATGAAATTACATCGAGATTTAGTCTGTAAATAAATAAATCATTTATTGTATTGAATTTAATGATTATTGCAATGTAATCATTTGTTTAACATTTGTTTTTTATTTTATATACATTGTTTATAGTCGTATTTTACAAATTTCTAGGCAGCAAAATAAACTCATAACATGATGGGAAAAAATACTTGGCATTAAGAAAGAAATTAGCTGAATTGTTTGGCTGTTTTTAGATGATTGTGCTGATTTTTTATCATTTCAGTTCAGTAGGCAGTGCAAAGCTGCTGTTTGATTGACTGGTAAACATAAATTCTAGATGCCATTTTCTGCATTCTGATGTATGAGGAGTGAGTGGTGGAATGTGAGGAGGAATTCATAGATGGATTTTGGGTAGATTGATGGGTGAAAGGATGAGTGTTGGGATGGATGAATAGATTAAATAGATGTTTGAATGTACGGATAAAGTGAAGACTAAAGGATGACTGGTGGGATAAATGCATTATAGATAGATGCATGGATGGGATAAATAATGAACGGTGGATGACTGGATGGATGAATTAATGGCAGGATGATTGGAATGGATCGTTTAAATTAGTGAATTACCTGTAGATGGATGGAAGGATGGATAAATAAGTGGAGTAATATGACTGGTGGAATAAAAGGTATGAATGGCACAGTAAACAGATAAATGGATGGATGGATGGATGGATGGATGGGTTGAGGAATAAATGATGGAATGAATAAGTGGGTGAATGGGCAGGGGAGTGATTGGTGGAATGATAGGATGGATTAGTGGATGGATTAAGAGAAGAATTAGTGAAGGGATTAGTGTTGGGATGGATGAACAGATTCAACATGGATGATTGGTGGGATGAATGGATGATGGATTGATGCATGGATGGAATGAAGAATGAATGGTGGATAACTGAATGTCGGAATTAACAGCAGGATGATTGGAATGGATGGGTTGCGGAAAGAATGGTGAGACAAATGTATGGATGTATGGATAATTTAATGAATAAGTGACATGATGAATGGATTGGTGTACAGGTGGAAAAATGAATGACAATATAAATGAATGTATGAGTGGAGGAATGGTGTGAATGATGGTATGAATGGCTGATTGAGTTGAGGGATGAATGGGTGGGTGAATGGATGGAGAAATAATCCATATCAGTCACTAACTGAACCACACAGCCCACCCTCCACCCCACTGGGGGGTGTTAATCAGCTATTCTAACCCGGTCTCTGAGTGGGCCAGCGGGGTTAAGGGGTGAGCTGTGGATTTCCTGGCTGTATATTTCAGCTGGTTTCTATTCTCAGGGTTGAAGCTCTTCCAGCGCAGTAATATCCCAGGGTGAAGCTCATATCCCTCAGTGCAATACCTCGCAACCCACAGGACATCATATAAATATTTTTAATCACATCTTTTATGTATGATGCATGCAGCTTTAATAAGGAGGCATTTTCACACATGTGGCCAAATTCATATTTTTTTTCTGGCACGTATTGGAGAGGTGTGTGCATGCGCTGCTGAAAATTTCATGAAGGTTCACGCAAGGTTTGCACTGCATTATTTCTTCTCTTGCCTCCATTTGGCTCCTTTTTCTCTCTGATTCTTTCTCTCCCAGTGAGAATCAAAGTCTTTCATTATTGCAAATAGACTAAAATTGCACAAATTAACATTTGTATACAGTCCTATAAGCGTAAGGTGTATCCAATCCCACCCCACCCCACCCATGCAGCCTTGGGTTTTAACTAGCAGGCAATGAAGCGAAAACCAACTACTCCTTTTCTAAGAAATGTAAGATAATGTCTTAATTAATTTGAAAAATTATTTACATACATACTTCACATGATTTCTGGACTTTCCAAAGCCAGGTGTAATCAGCCAATATGATTGTCATGGCTGGGCAGATTTCAGGCAAAGGGATGTTCAAACGGAAAAGGATCAACAATGGCTAACAGCAGTAACAAAGAAATATCATACCAGGATAGATAGACTGTCCAGAGGTCAATACACGGCCAGGCAATATCAAACGGCAGGCAGGAATCAAAGTCGGTGAACAAAACAAGGTCAACGCGAGATATAAACACAGAAAATAGGATAACGCAATGACTGTGAGCAAAAGAGACCCTTATATATGGGGCTAAAACCATGTGGCTAGTACTCAGGTGATCTGCTTCCTGGAAATGTCATGTGCTGTGAAATGTGGTCGGGATTGGATGTAATGTGTAATGTGTGTGGTGCATCCCATTTCAGTGCCAAGTGTACTCAGTGCTCAGTCTTTCTGCAGATTAAGTTGATTTAGTTAATAGACCCAACATTTTAATCTGACTGCTCCAAAAAAATGATTGATTGTTTGAGGTCGCCAACTTCTGTTCTGTGAACTTTTGGTCCCTCCTGCATTCAGATTATACTCTCAGCAGTTTGGTTCTGACATATACAGGAACTTTGAAATTTGAAAGAAAAGTAACATATAGTTTGAAGTAGCTTGCTAAATCATTGTGCTAAGTGGATCATGTCTGTGACAACACATGGCAACGTGAGTGGTCTCGAATCAAATCAAATGTAGTTACAGCAGTAACTACATATTTACAGAAACCAGCTCTCCCGTCTGCCCTGCCTCTAAACCCATACATCACCCAGTGCCCCTCCCAAACTACCCATCCAACTTTTTTGCCTTTTTCAAATTTGAGCTGAGGTTGGAGTCAGCAAAAATCAGGGGGTTTATACCTCTTTAAAAATCCATAAAACACCCCCAGTGAGTGATAGTAGCAGTAAAACAGCAATGGAAGTAATTACAAAATTTAGTTAGCTAGTTAGAGCCTGTGTAAATATCAATATGGCCAGTAAAAGAGAGTGGGTAACTAATCCAGGGTGTGTAGGATATGCTGGATGATGGGTGATTGGATCTCTGTTGGGTGAAGGAAAGCATCCATCAGTGTCACCAGTGACTAGACTGGTGGACGGTCTTTAAATATAAAGAAATGGAATTAATTCTGATTAGTTCTAATTCAAACACACCTGCCAATATGAGCTTAGGAACAAAAGATTCACTTTAAGTCTCTCCAGGTCAGAGTTTTCCATACGATTCCCCCTGTTTTTGACTGTGGGTGGTTCTCTGCTGTTCCGAGGGCTGGTCTACTGTGTGCTAGCTATTCATGAGAACTTCCCCCAGAACTCAGAGAACATTTTGTGAATGCAATATTTCCTTTTCCGCCGAATGGAACGGCTTTGCGTCCTCATTCACAGTCAGAAATAAGGAGATTCTGCAAAAGCCCACCCCCCTAATGAATCGGCAGGCTGTGAAAAGTCCAGAAGGCTTAAGCAGGCGATGACATTGAGAGGGAAACGCCGGCGACACAGACAGTGTTACAGAGATACCGGACTCATTACATGGCTATTAGAGTGCATTACAGGCCGGGTTGTAATGGAGACTTGCGCTGTTTGTCTCTGGTGGATGGAGTAATTTCCGGAACTGTGCCTCGCTGCACTTTGTAGTCCTGACTGGTAACAATGGAACACAGTGCTGGAACCGGGGCTCAGTGTGGAGGGGTATTAGCGGACTCCACACCCTTCAGTAGCGTCTTCTGTTAGAGAAAGAAAGGCCACTTCAAAGCGTGCAGCCTTTCCCACAATGCAGCGGGACACCGCTCGCTCTGGGACTGCCTGATTAAGTCTCTCTTTATGTCTCTCTCTCTCACTCGCTCTATATCTCTACTTCTCTCTCTGCCCCTCTCTCTCTATCTCTCTCTCTTTCTATTTCCCATACTCTCCTCATTTCTTGGATGGTCTAATCCCTCAGTCCCTAAAACAAAAAATCTGATTTTCCTCTAAGCAGATAAAGAAAACTCAATCAAAAACAATCTATCTATCTATCTATCTATCTATCTATCTATCTATCTATCTATCTATCTATCTATCTATCTATCTATCTATCTATCTATTATGTGACAAATAGGATTAGCAGATCATTTAAAGATAAAACTAGATTCAGATGTTTAAAACAATGGAATGACAATCAGGTGTTTCTATCTATCTATCTATCTATCTATCTATCTATCTATCTATCTATCTATCTATCTATCTATCTATCTATCTATCTACATCTCTCTCTCTCTCTCTCTCTCTCTCTCTCTATTTCCCTTTTTCTTGTCATTTCAGGTGTGAGTGGATGGAGTGTTATATTTTTATCTATCTATCTATCTATCTATCTATCTATCTATCTATCTATCTATCATGTGAAAAATATGATTAGCAGATCATTAAAAGATGAAACTAGAGTCAGATTTTTAAAACAATGGAATGACAATCAGGTCTATCTATCTATCTATCTATCTATCTATCTATCTATCTACATCTCTTCTCATATCTATCTATTTATCTCTACATCTCTTTCTCTATTTCCCTTTTTCTTCTCATTTCAGGCGTAAGTGTGCAGAGTCTTGTTTTGTTTTATCTTTTACTATCTATCTAGTATCTATCTATATTTGAACTTTTAGCATTAGCAGATCTTCAGAAGTTGAAATTAGAGTCAAGTGTTTTCAATCCATCTGTCGCTTTCCCAATTTCTCATCCCTCCATCCGCCTCTCTGCCATTCTTTCCAAATGTCTAGGAATGTATCACTTCTTCACACCATCTCTCTATATCACTGTCTAATTCATCTCTCTCTCTTCTGAATTGTGTGGATGGATAAATATAGAAATTGGGGCAGAAATGTAAAAAAAGAAAGAAAGGAATAAAGAAAGGCCGCGGGTCCTTTTTTACCCGTCGCCGGCAGCAGGTGTAACATGCTACACCAGCTGATCTTTAAGCTGCTCTGTTTGGTGATGAGATGTCCTGTACACGTTAATGGGACCCTGGAGACTCTGTCTCTCATGATATCGCTCCAATTTACCTCAGAGGGAGACAGGAAGAGAACCTACTTCTCACTGAGGTTATGTACAGTATAGGGGTATAGCCCACCGCACTGGCAGACGGATCTCCTGATGTATAGCAGAATCTAAAGCCTTATTTGTACAGGATTAGGTTTAGGGTGGGAGGTGGGTAAAGTAATTATTATAAAAATAGAGTTTCTTGAATCTTTTGTAAAACAAGTCATAAATATATGACTTTGGTTTATATTAATCCTGTACATATTGACAAGAAATTATTTCGTCAAATATTGTAGAAAATCAGTTTGTGTTTTTTTCTGAAGTACAGAGGTACTCCAGCAGGCGTGTATCTTTATTTTGTATGGTATAGTTAAAGTTATAGTTATAGTTAAAAGATGTACAAACATACAAATCCAGGATTTTTTTGCAGCTTTTTGAAGGTGACAGCAGTGATTAAATGGAGTAGCCACTCCCATCCAGCCAGTTTGCTGAGATTTCTTATACTGAAAGGATCAACCATATTTGGATGGTTCTTTATAAATGCCCAGTAGATGCTCACCTGACATCCCATCTAACATTCAACTGTATGTCAATCAAATGCAACTTTACTGTAAATGATTGAATTGAAATGATTCTCTACAAGACGTAACCCTAATTATATGACTAAACTTAAATTAGTTAGAATGTTAGTTAATCATCTAAGTAAATATTCCATTAGATTTTGTGGAAAAAAAGTTTTTGTGTTTGTTTTTTTTGTTGTTTTCTTTTTTTTCTGAAGTACAGAGGCACTCCGGCAGGCATGTAGCTTAATTTTGTAGGGTTAAGATACTTCAGATTGTGGTAAATCTGCTGTTAAAAGATGTACAAACACACAAATCCATGATTTTTGCAGCTTTAGGTAGCTTAATCATTGTGTAGCACAGCCCACTATAATTGTGGTATAAGGCTAGTTTTCATCACATTGTTTTTGTTTTGAAGGTGACAGCAGTGATTAAATGGAGTAGCCCCTCCCATCCAGCCAGTTTGCTGAGACTTCTAATACTGAAAGGATCAAGCATACATTTTCCTGACATTCCGTACAAAAATGAATGGTATCACTTTATTTGGATGGTCCATTGTAAACGCCTAGTAGATGCTCATCTGACATCCATCTAACATTCAACTATATGTCTATCAAATGCAACTGAAGGACCTAAACCTAATTCTATGACTAAAGTTAAGTTAATTAAAACTGGTCTGAATATGGCTTAATATGACTAAAGTTACTTGAGACTAACTACTGGAGAACATGTGAAAAGTTAAACATTGCCAATATAGAGATATTTCTGTCTTAAGGTATTTTTTGACCCCTACAATAAAGGAATTTTACAGAATATGAAGAGTACACAAGGCTTAATGGTGTAGAGTAGCTTAGCACTTTGTTTCACACAGGTCTGTTTTCACTAAAGCACCATATTGACAAGGCAAAAACAAATGCATCTGATTGGTCCTTTAGTCTGTCAGTCAAATGGACCATTTCTGTCACAGTTGTCAGTTCTTGATCTTGTCGAGTGATAGCAACCACTATCATCTCTGGTGATTGACAGTTGTCTGGATAATGTCACCTGGTAATCCTTTCCTCATCCATTTTCTCTCATCTATTCATTCGTTCCCAGCTCCTCACATCCACTTTTTCCATTGATGGAGAATGGAGGCGGTCTATTCTTGTCCTAGATATTCCCAGTAAACTCCAGTAGCGAGTGTCCGCTGGCTGGCAGGCACGTGTGATGTGGTTCTCCTCTGAACCCGAGGCAACTCATTAAATTCCCTGCCTGTGCCAACTTCATTTCTGCACTTTGAAACGGTTCAGCTGCCGTCACCTGCTAGGCTGCATTGTGCAGACTGTGGAAAGCTCTAAGTCTCTCTCTCTCTCACTTTCTCTCCATTTTCTCTTCTGACTCTTTTTCTATCTGACTCTCTTTCTCTCCCTTTCTGTCTATCTTACTCCTCTCTTCCTCTCTCTCTGACTCTCTCTCTACATATTTTTCTCTCTCTGACTCTCTCTCTCTCGTTTTCTCTCTCTGACTCTCTCCCTCTGACTCACTCACTCCTTTTCTCTATCTGACTCTCTCTCTCCCTTTCTTTCTCTCTGACTCTCTATCAGACTCTCTCTCCCTTTCTTTCTCTCTGACTCTCTCTATCTGACTCTTTCTCTACCTTTTTTTCTCTCTGACTCTCTATCTGACTCTCTCTCTCCCTTACTCTCTTCCTCCCTTTCTATCTCCCTTACTCTCTCTTTCTTTCTTTCTCTCTCTCTGACTCTTTCTCCCTTTCTTTCTCTCTGTCTCTCTGTATCTGATTTTCTTTCTCTCTGACTCTATCTATCTGACTCTCTCTTTCTCCATTTCTCTCTCTGTCTCTCTTTATCTGACTCTCTCTTTCTGCCTTTCTTTCTCTCTGACTCTCTCCCTTTTTCTTTCTCTGACTCTCTCTCCCCCTCTCGCCCTCTGACTCTTTCTACCTGACTCTCTCCCTCCCTTTCTTTTCTCTGGCTCTCTCCCTTTCTTTCTCTCTGACTATTTCTATCTGACTCTCTTTCTCCCTTTCTCTCTCTCTCTCTGACTCTCTCTTTCTCCCTTTCTCGCCCTCTGACTCTCTCTATCTGACTCTCTCTCCCTTTCTTTTCTCTGACTCTCTCCCTTTCTTTCTCTCTTACTCTTTCTATCTGACTCTCTCTTTCACCCTTTCTCTCTCCCTGACCTTCTCTCTCTCCCTTTCTTTCTCTCTGACTCTCTTTACATGACTTTTTATCTCCCTTTCTCTCTCTCTGACTCACTTCAAAATGACTCTCTCTAAATAAGGGGTGAGAGAGAAGTCCCTTTCCTCTGACTCTCTATCTCTCTTTTTAAATAGAGGGTAAGAGAGGAGTCCCCTCTCTCTGTCTCTCTTTTTGAATAGAGGGTGAGAGAGTAGTCCCCTCTCTCTGAGTGAGAGAGAGCAGAGTGTATGTGGAGAAAAAGAAGCTCTAACTCTGCTCAATAAGCAGTCGATGCAAAATCCATTAGGGCGTCCAAACTACTGAGTGAAATCGCAGCTCCTGGGTAAAAACACTGTAGAACGAGCGGTACGTCTATACTTTATTTGAGTCAGCGAGATTTCATGAAGTGTGTGTTTATTTTAGATGTTTCTTTAGTCTAAATGATGAAACGAACACTCAGACACTTGTTATTCACTTTAAATGTTTATACAAACATCAAGCGCAAGCCCATCTCCCTGCTACAACTGTTTACCCTTTATTCAGCTCTACTGATAATCTAGAACATTTTGTAATTCTATATCAATCAATCAATCAACCTTTATTTTAACTCGGATGTACATTGAGGGCAGCCCTCATTTTCAATGTAGCCGAGCATTTACAGAAACAGGTATTGACATAACAGAGAAAATAAGAGCTAAATTGAATTATTGTAAAATATCCGTCAATAAAATATAAAAATAGATAAAAAAATAAATAATAATAATAATAATAATAATAATAATAATAATAATAATAACAATAATAATAATAACAATAATAATAATAATAATAAAATAAAAATAAATTTAAAAAATAAAATTAATGATTATAATTAAGTATGGTTTAATTGACAAAAATTTAAATCAAAAGAAAGGAAGACTAATACAACAAAAATGGGTTAAAATTAGCTAAAACTAACTTGTAAATAAATGAACTAACAAAAATAAAAGCAATAATAATAAAAATAGTAATAACAATAAAATAAAATCAAAATAAGATGACAAGCAAAAATACAAAACTATTAAAATAATAAAATAATTATATAATATCTATAAGAATAATAATAATAAAAAATAAATAAAATGAAAATAAAATATAATTACAGACTGTAGTCCTGTATCTCTGTTTCTCTGCATCTTTGTTATTATTATCCTTCATTCATCCTGTTCTTCTTCCGTCTTAGAAGACATTACCACCCACAGTGGACAGCACAGAGGGTGGTAACGATGGTGAACATTAGCATCTGGCTAGAGTTTCCTTACTCTTTCTCTGACTGTAATTACTGTACATTTCCTTGCATTCCAACATATTGAATCTATTATTGCTTGCAACAATTTAAAGCATTTTTTTTCTATTTTTGTCTATATTTATCTGATTATATTTGATTCTATTGTAGTTTATTCTCACTTAACTGATTAATAACTCTCGTAATTGTCCTAATCACTACCTATATAAACCTTTCCTCAATAGTGAGTGCATTTATTGAGTATTTTACACTCTTTTATTTCATTATAGCACTAATCCAGCAGTCTGCCTGTACCCCGGGTCACCTGATTGTCCCCTAAAGCTGGGATGTTAATGTAATGGTCACAGCAGTGGGGTCTCTCCCACTAATCAACTCTGAGACGCTCTCTCAATTTAAACCATCTGGATAGAAATTAGGTCAGCGGACCCTCCGGTCATTTCAGAAATCAGCTCGAGAGCTCTGTGGGGGAGTACCCAGCCCACGCCACGCTTACCCGACTCAGACTTGGACCGAGTCCCTGAATCTCCTCCAGCACAAACTCAGACACTCAGAGACTATATCTGAAGTTAACTTTGTAGTTATGAGATGGGAAGTGGAAGAAAATCATATTAAAGAGCCTACATTTTGCATTCATCTTATATTTCTACTCTTAATGAACCAATAAATTATTATTTGGCACTATTTTAGAAATTAGGTAACACTTTCTGTAAATTCTGTATTTATAAATCATTATAATACAGTTATAAAGCATTAAAACTTAGTAATAATTATAAATCATCTTCTGTAATGCCTCATAAAGCTCTTATAATACACTAATAAACATGCTAATACACAAGCATTATAATTAATTAGAATGTTTTTGTATACAAATTATAAGTGACTTATGTTGCTTATAAACACTTATAAAAATGTTATGCGCATTTAAAATGTTATCACTGTGTCCTTCAAGTAAACTAATCTATTATTAAATGTCTATCACTTTTGGTCATTGAAACGTGTAAAATTACACAAGATGCACATTAACGTTACATATGTACCAATTCATAGGGTACAAGTACAGCTCTAATAAATAAAATAAGAGACCACTTAAAAATGATGAGTTTTACCAATTTGAAAACTTGGATGGACAAGCCATCAAACCAAGCTGAACTGCTTGAATTTTTGCACCAGGAGTGGCATAAAGTTATCCAAAAGCAGTGTGTAAGACTGGTGGAGAAGAACATGCCAAGATGCATAACAACTGTGATTATTTATATGGTTTTTCCACAAAATATTGATTTCTAAACTCTTAAAACCTAAAAAAGTGGTCTCTTAATTATTTCTGTATGCTGCATGTGACTTCATAAGATGAGAATTTAGAATGATTTATAATGTTTTACTATGATTTCTCCTGAAAGGGCAAAACTGTTTGATACATTATTATTCTTTGGAACATCTCAAATAATAAATACATGTATAATTACATAATCACCTGGATTTATTTCAATATCAAATTCTGCGAATGCAGTGGCCAACTGGCTGGTAATTAATTTCTTTTTAGAGCAAAATATCATAGTATTACTTTTCAATTATAATAAACAAAAATAAATAAATAGAAAATTAGTTAAAATAGTGTCAGTGAAGTATGGCCCAGACAAGATGATGGGAAAGAACATCATCTACCACCCACGCAGAGAGAGCAAGGCCAATTGTGCAATTTTAGGGCTCCGCTAGCCGATGGCAAGCTGCATGACCTGGATTCAAACCAGCAATCTCCTGCTCATAGTGAAAATACTAATAAATAAAATGTAGAAAATTATATACAGTATTTACAGACAGGCCACGAGCAAGAGTTCATTCTTGTCCAAACAGCAGTAGGTGTTCTGTTCAGCGGGGTGTGATACTATAGCAGTGATGTCAGGATGAAACCGGGTTCAGGAGAGTATTTCCACTAACAGCAGCCCTGCGGCCTCCTGGGAAATACTGCCTCTGTGTACCAGCCTTTACAGTGGCACCTCCTATAGCAGCGACGGTCCCACGCCAGCCAATTACAGGCTCCTCATTGCTGCAGCTTTGTGCTGCTGTTAACTGGCAGCGGTGGGAGGTTTACACTGGAACGGCAGGGGTTTATACTGGAGATCTCCAGCCAGTCGATTAGGATGATTCTGACTGACGCTGATACAAGCAGCAGTCCTCACGGAACCGGCGCAGCTCGCCGGAGTTCAGCGCACGGCCCGGTGACAGGCAGAGCGGGGACTGACAGGCTCTGCAGACTAGATAGAAGAGAAGTGGTGGAATTCAGCTGTAGAAAGAAAGAGTGAGGAACGCGTGCAGCGAGGTTCCTCTCCATAGTGAGGAAATCTCACAATCGCAAAATGAGAAGTCATAAAGTAAAGTATCCAGTATCCAAGTAAAAAACAGGGAAATCTGTAACTTCATCCAGAGATTAATGAACAAACCAAACTTTATTTATATAATTTTTTTTCACGTAAAAATTGTTGTTCTAAGTGCTTCAAAAGTAATTGACAAAGCAAAAAAAAAACACACACAAAAATTGTAATTCTTTCATTTAAATTTTAAACTTTGTAAACAAAGATAAATGGTGAAAAATACAAAACTATAATAAATGAACAAATAAAAAAATAAATAAAAAAATAAATAAATATAATACAAACAATACACAATACAATTAAAGATTAAATATTATTTTAAGTAAAAAGTAGTGAGAACAATCAATAAAAAAAAATCCCTTATCTTCTCTTTAGAAATAAGTTTTTAATATCCAATTTAAAAAAAATCAATATTTAAATTTCAATAAATTAATCAGAATCAGAAATAATCAGAAACTGGCTAAATTCAATTATTTTTATATTCTATTTGGTACCACTTTAAAATAAGACCACCTTTATAAAGGGTTTATAAATGGTTTACAGTTAGTTTATTAATGGTTACCAATTAGGTTGTAAATGCCTTAAAATTCATTAATAATCAGTTATAACACATACGTAGAAAGGGCAACAATATAAATGGCTGTGGGTTCATTATTTGCAAAACAGCAAGTCATTGTTGCCCTTTCTACGTATGTGTTTTAATAACTGATTATTAATGATTTTTAAGGCATTTACAACCTAATTTGTAACCATTTATAAACTAATTTTATACTATTTATAAACCCTTTATAAAGGTAGTCTTATTTTAAAGTGGTACCATATAGTTTTATATGTATTATACCAATCACATAAAAAAAAAATATTAATCTGAAAAATATCCAGTGATTTATCATGATTAAAATGTTCAGTATGACACCAGCCTCTGAAACATGTGTGAATTATGGGAAGAAATGCAACCAAATTTGGTAATGTGATTAATCTCCATTAAAGAAACAGTGAATGAGAAGGGGTCCCAATACTTTTTCCCATATATTTCCCATATATTATACTTTTTCACAGTACATTCTCATTTTCTACGAGATGAGCTCCAAATGTTAATCACTGACAAACTTAGGAAATACAGTGTTTTTTTTCAATCAATTTTTTAATCTCTTTTTTGATAAATTTTTTATCAATAAAATGTAATTTTTTTTTTTATTTTGGATACATGGAGATGCCAACCATGTGGCTGATTACATACTACATTGTAATGGCTTCATTTTTAGCTGATCATCCAGAGAAAACTGGTCAAGAGCTAGTTAACGGGCTAGCCTTTTTTTTTTGTTTGGTTGAGCAGCTGGTCTTCATCTGCATTTTTTAACAGGGATTTTTTTAAATGGTCTAAATCTCATCTACTCATCACCTGTTTTATATTTTTACAGCAGCTTAATGTACCAGGATGTGCGTATTAATAATTTTACTTCATTTTTAAATGATTGTGTTTTTCCCTGCAGTAGAAAAAGTAACTCTTCTAGTCTTCTAAAGGTCAGCAGGGAAACTCTCAATCAGCCAAACTGCTTTTTTTTCTATCAGAATCTGATGGTTGGAGTCAGAGGGGTGAGGAGATGGTGAGGTGTTTTGTCCGACAGATTAAAGTGTGAGTAAAGGTGAAGCCGGGTAATGACTGATATTCACTGCAGAACCGCGGATAACAGAACGACAGCAGCAGAACCGGGTTACGGATTGGGTTTGGATAAGCCGGCTGATATTGGTGAAGATAAATCATTACTGTATCACCACTTCTCCTCTCATCCTCTCTCCTCTCTCATCTCTATCTCTTTTTCCTGTTCTCTGTTGACACAATCCATTCCCATCCCATCCCTCAGCATCATCTCCTGCCCTGAAGAAAGGAAGAAAAATCCATGCTCTGCTTTGTTACTGGGTGAAAATTGCCTTTTGGCCCGGTTCTGAGAGACAGAGAGGTATCAGCTTTATCTAATGGAAGGAGTCCAGACGTCGATAAGTAAAGCAGGCGTGGAGGAGCCAATCAGAGCCAGGAGAGAAGTGTTAATAAGGCAGGGTTAATGACTGCTTAACGTTGGCAGGATGTTTTCAGAGAGCAGACTCCGCTTCTCTTATTTGTATTTAAACTACAGACTTACATGTTTCTGAAAAAAAGAAAAAGATATATATATATATATATTTACTTACTCAATTTGCTATTTGTTTTTTGGATTTATGTACATTTTTATTGGTCTAAAACTCATCTGGAGATAAGATGTTTTGTTATTATAGCTGCAGATTAATGACAAAGAATTATATGATTATAGTATCCGGATATATTTAATTTAATCCATCACATTTAAACTCAGCTAGACTCTGCTAAACGCAAGTTAATACAGTTGAATTCAATTCAATTTGTTTTTTGTTAAATTCAAATTAATAAATAAATTTTGTTCAATTTAACTAAAAACTCAACTCAACTCAACTGACTCAGTTATAGCTGCAGATATACTTAACAAATACAGTATTTTTTTTTTTTTTTTGAGTTTTTAGTTCCATTAAAAAGTGATGGACTGAAATGATCTGATGTGAATTTGAAACTAAAGAGCAGTTGGCATTTACACATTTTGCCACTTACAATGTAATACTTACAATGGTAATATTAATTAAATATATCCGGATCCTATAATCATATAACTCTTTGTCATTAATCTGCAGCTATAATTGAGTTGAGTTCAGTTTGGCTATGTAAACTCAACGCAGCTCTACTCAACTTGATTAAATTAAAGAATGGCACATTTGAATAAATTTAGCTCAGCTCAGCTTAATTTAACTCAGCATCTCTTTACTCATTTCATTTCAGTTTAGTTAAGTTTTATTCACTTAAACTCAAATCAACTCTATTAATTAATTTCAGCTCAGTTTTGTTTAAATCCAGTCCAATGCAGTTGAACCTAGTGCAACATTTAACCCAACTCAATCAAGTACTATGCAGCCTAATTCAAACTGAATAGGTGAAGTTCATTTGATATAGTTTAAGATTAGCTTACCTAAGGTAGCCCAGGGAGAATCACTACACACTGATGGTGAGTGTCAGAAACTGGGGGACACACTCATTATGCAAATAAACAAGATGCAAATGGAAACAGATTAAACTCAATATTTATAAGATGATTTATCTCCAAGATCTCTGTTTGCATGTATATGTGGCCACAAATGTTTACTTAACTCAAATTAGTTAAGTAATGTTAAAAATATACATATTTTAAATAGCTAAATTAAATTGAGTCCAGAAAAATAGTGGGTTTACACTGCAGGAGCAATATTTAAACAGTGTATTGCACATAGAAACAAATAGTACTACTGTCTACTGAGATCTGAATCTGATTTCAACAATCTGAAAAATACGAGGAGACTATATTAAACTCTGTTTAAAAATCAGTGTTCATTTATTTTTTAGATCTTGATAGATACTCATATTGTACATGATATCCACTCAGATCCACACTGTGTTTTTGTTGGTGCTGTTTTATTGGTGCTGTTATTGCTGTTGTTGCAGTTGTTGTTTGTTATCATTTTCTCACGTTTGATTTTGTTCTTTTTTTTTTACCTGAAGAGCTGGAGTCCTGGTCAGGGATGAAAAAAAAAAAAAAACTAAACTCAGGGCCGAATGTATGAATAATTCAAAAGCATCACACTTCAAGAGAAAGAGAAAGATAGAGAGACAGCGAGAGGGTGAGATAATGTTGGGGTAATTAATGGTCTCTAAATATAGATGAGTTGTGTGGTCTTGTGTTGTGTTGTAGGTGCTACCCGTCTTTTTCTAGAGGGATTGAACATTTTCAGAGAGAAGATCAGGCCATTTTTTTTTCTGTGTTCTCCTTCTCTCCACTCTATTAGACACTCCTACCTCTCTGCTACATCTTGTAGATGTAAAGTCAGAGGTCAGAAAATGCTCTTTATAAGACAGTACTGTACCTACGGGACACTGTTGGTGGAATACAGTATTCTCAGTCCAGCAGTGACACTGAGGTGTTTAAGAACTCCAGCAGCACTGCTACTGTGTCTTATACACAGAAAACAATTATGCGTAAAATTTACTTTAAAAAAGTTTTGCAACTTTCTGCATTTGCTTTCTTTTAAGTAAATTTAATTTCAGATAGATTTAAGTAACTGCAACTTGGTTTCAAGACTTAAATGTTACATAGAGTAAATAAGTGAACTGAACTTCAGTCAATCCTTTCTTTTAGTAAACTTTAATTAATTTCTTTTTGCTGAATTAATTTCTTTGTTTTAGTAAACATCACTTAATTTCTGCATACAATATTACCTAATTACAATTACTTAATTTATACAATATTATTCAAATAATTTATGATACATAATATATTGTAATTCCTGAAATTTAAATATTTTAGTTAAAACACACAAATTACACTGTCTCAACTCATGGATGGCATGTAATACATTATTTTTAGTATATTAAAAATACACATGCCATCCATGTGTTGAGACAGTGAGACTTGGTCTGTTTACAAAATAAATCTTTGAGATTATGTAAATATTTGAATGTGTGTTTTAACTAAAAATATTTAAATTTCAGGAATTATAATATATTAAGTATCATACCTTATTTGAGTAATATTGTATAAATTAAGTAATTATAATTAGGTAATATTGTATGCAGAAATTAAGTAAAGTTTACTAAAAGAAAGGACTGATTCAGCAAAAATAAATTAAGTAGAGTTTACTAAAAGAAAGAATTGACTGAAGTTCAGTTCACTTATTTACTCTATGTAACATTTATGTCTTGAAACCGAGTTGAAGTTACTTAAATTGATCTGAAATTAAATTTTCTTTAAAAAAAAAAGCAAATGCAGAAAGTTGCAAAACTTTTTTAAAGTAAATTTTACTCATTTTTTCAATGTGGACGATGTTGGTGGAATATGGTATTCTCAGTCCAGCAGTGACACTGAGGTGTTTAAGAACTCCAGCAGCACTTCTGCTGTGTTTTATACACTTTGTTCCACTGAAGCTGACCCACCATCCAAATAATAGTAATAACAATAGCTGGTCTGTGGTCGTTCTGTGGAGTCTTGGCCATTGAAGAACAGGGTAAAATGAGGACAATGATAAAGTAAGCAGGCAGAGAGGAGCTGGACGGTGATTATCAGGTGTGATCAGGTGTGCAGATGAATCAGCAGGCATGAGGCCTTTGCAGTATTACCATAATAAGCACCCCGCTGTAAAGAACAGTGTCAGCAGTCTGCTGCTCCACCTCATAATCTCCCCGTCACATGTTTTTATGTCAGAGGAGTAATCAATAGCTAATTCAGCCTGAGGTCACCACTGTAGTGTCCAGTTCCCCAGAGAGCGTCCATTCCAGCTCATCTAATAAGACAGATGAGTAAAATATAACAGTGCTGGACACTGGCGTTCCCAGAGCCTGTAATGGGTTCATTAACCCTTTGTTTGTTTGGGCTTTTATCTGTCAGCCTTAACTCAGGCGAGATAATATTAGCCATAATTGCCTCATCCTTAAAGGATTGGAGGGTCTCTGTGGACCACTGGAGCAGGTGTGGAGCTTAGATTCACATGCCTGGCATTATTGTTGGTTTAGTGTACCAATACAGTGATGCACATTGGAAACTGATGGGAACTGATGACTTTGCATTTATGTTTTATCTTAATAATCTGGCATTTGTTGTAAGAAAACATATTCAGCTCTGGAAAAAAAATTAAGAGACCACTTAAAAGATTTATAGACCAAATTGAAAACCTCTGGAATAAAATCAAGAGGAAAATAGATGATCACAAGCCATCAAATCAAGCTAAACTGCTTGAATTTTTGCACCAGGAGTTGCATTTAGTTATCCAAAAGCAGTGTGTAAGACTGGTGGGGGAGAACATGATGCCAAGATGCATGAAAACTACTGTGATTTAAAGTCAGGGTTATTCCACCAAATATAGATTTTTTTATTTCTGAACTCCTAGAATTTTAAAAATATGAATTTGTTTTCTTGGCAATATTTGAGGTCTGAAAAACAAATGCTCTAGATGACAATAATTTTTTTGGGAATTTGGGAGAAACTTTGTCCACAGTTTCTAGACAATGTTCATTGGACTCAATTATTTACCTGTAAATCTATAAACCTATAAATACCTATGAATTTACCAAAATCAGAAAAACTGATTAAGAATCTGAAGTGGTCTTTTATTTTTTTTCAAGAGCTTTACTTATTAAATAGGCTTCATACACGCATTGACAGAAACCAAACAGCTCCAATTATTAGGAAGACTTTAGTACCATATTGGTGCCTCTAGCCTGGATACAAGATGAGATATGTTTGGGAATGGAGGCATACGGGTTTTATATGGTATCCTGCAGTACATTTTCCAATCACAGATGTTGCATCTGGGTCTGTAGATCCTCCTCTACACTTTGTAGGTTGCTGTATCTGGTGAAGACCTTCCTGGAAAACACTTGCAGTGTGTGGGCGAGCATTATTCTGCTGGAAAATGCCAATTGGAAGCATTGAACATAGTATCGCTGAGCTTTTAGTCTCTATTACTAGGGGTGACTGACTGTTGTATACAGTGTATACTCCCAAGATCATCACATCCACAGTGGGGCAGTGCATTAGACTGGAGACTGGACTGGAAAAATGTTCATTTAACTCAAAATATTTGAGTAATGTTCGGAAATTGTGGGTTTATAGTGTACTGTATAGTAGGTAGAAATTACCAGCACTAAAAGATGGATCACAATCCACCAGTAATTTACTGTACTGGTGATTTCTGATAATAAATGATGATGATCAGGGGATGTTGAGATGTTATTACAATGTTATTGTCACTGTCCAACCTGACATCCACATAAGGAATTGACCTGTTTTACTTTTATTAGCCTCTTGTTACATTTCCTAGGTTACAATCAGGGTTTGAATGTTGAATTCAGTTTATTTGATGACATAATCCTCTATATATAAATTATATACATTTAATACTGTTTCCAATCATTCAATCAATTATATAAGCCTGTAATAACACAATACCAATTGAAATAACAATTGAGCTATGGTATATTGTTAAATCAACATCAGTACACTTGAACAGATTAATAAAATCAATGATTTAGACTTGGTAAAAAAAAAGAAAGAAAGAAAAACCACATGTGCTCATGTCAGAGCTGTCAGAAAACTGATTGGCTAATATCTTTTGGAGAAAGGCCTCATTGGCTCCCAGTGGAGCCTCTTAAAAAGCTGCCCAGCTGAGCCGATGCTAATTGTATCGACTGCGGCCGCAGGTTGAAGGTTAGCCCTCCCTGTGGCTGATCTATAGGGAGAAGGAGATAGAGAGGGATGGACAGAGCAGTGGAGAGGTGAAGAGAGAACGTAAGTGTTTGGATTGACATTGGGATTATCTCGGTGAGGTCCTCAGACCATGCAGAGTCAGGATGAAGAGGTGAGAATTAGGGTTTTACCTTCACTTCCGTTTGATTTGCACCCAGTTAGGAGCATGTAATCGTCTCGTTTAGGTGTTTATGGCTGGATAGGATGGTGGGGATGGGTGGTGAGGTGGAAAAAGCAGAATAGCGTAGGAGAGGAATGGAGAGAATTGATTATTGAATGGGACAGACGACCATACAGGTCTACAGTGGAAAAGAGCATTGACTATTTCATCTAAGAGTCATTTATTTATTTATTATTTTGGTTTAGTAGAAAAACCTTTATCTGTAGGTTACAGTTAACAATCCTAGAGCGTTTTCTTCATGTTTGTAGAGCATTTTCTTATTTTATGCCTTTAAACATTCTGCTAACGTCGCTGCAACTTGTGTCACTTCTGTCTATGTTTTAATTTTTAGTTTGGAAATGCTACTTTTAATGTATCCATAATATTAGTTCTGATCTAGCTGGTGTTCTTCTAATGTTCCTAAACGTTCTAATAACATTGTGATGCAACCCATTATTATGTCACACATTTTCAGAACATTCCTGGCACTTTATTTCTGTAATGTTATAGGATAATTTCCCGAAACGTCTTTGTTAGCTGTGATGGCAACAGCAAACCTCAGAAAACTGGTTTGAACTGCTGTTGTTTTCTAACTAAAGCTGTTCTAGATTGGCAAGTAAATTAACAGCATTCACAGCAACTTATGTAATGTACAGTAGTTTGTTATACTTGAATCAAATATTGCACATTGCATTAATTCAATCTCTTACTGGTGAGTAGAGCGTTAAGCTGTTTCAGAAGGTCTAAGCTGGTCTTTAATGGTCAAGGTGATTGAAAAGTTGGGTGTCTGGACAAAAACCTGGCATATATACAGTATATGGCCTTGGGGGCAAAAAGCTTGGTCATGTCAGGCCTTGTGGGGGTGTTGTTTAGCACACTGATTTTTTTTATCATCCTTGAAGAACAACTAAACCAATAATTCAAGATAAAAACTTACACTTAGTTGACCTGTTTAAACTATCTATGCTTCTTTTTTTCTAAGTATAGATCATTAGATTTTCCAACTGCCACTTTTAGGTTTTATGTTTTATTGAATATTTCAAGAATATGTTGTGCTTTTATCTCCATTGCTGTTTGAATATTAGTGCAGCATTAATGTAGTATGAAAGAGCCTGCACTATATTGGGGTAAACTTACTACTTAATGATGGTCATAGGCCCAATCTCGTTTCAATCCTTGGCCCTACCATTTACCCCTACCCCTTCTTTTTGAGTGTAACTCTTCCCCTTGGAACAGAGAGGTATATCACAATGATGTTTGTCAATTTCATTTAATCTTTCCATCTATTTTGCCATATGTTGCACCATTTTAGTTGGAATGAAAAATTTAGCTGGAACTATTAGCGATTATTTTATGCTTGTTATGAAGAATCCGGCCATAAAACATTTAAACTACACATTAAAGTATGGTAATATAGTCCTAATTGTAACTTTTAACAAGGAAAAACACTTAAATTTGTGAGATTCTTTGGTTGCTTGTTCCACCATCTTACCAGTGATTGTCATACCCCTCAGTTCGAAGTGTGTATCTGAAAAATATCCGTATGAAGGGCAAACAAGCCCTATTCCTTCCCCTTCCCCTCCAGCCTAACAAGAATCGAGACACCCCAACCTCTTGGCGTGCACCCGCAAAAAAGTGGGGTAGGGATAAGTGGTAGGGCCAAGGGATGAAATGTGATTGGGCCATAGTAAGTTATAGCTTTAAAACAAGATACACGTTTTTCATATTTATAGGAAAGTCAAGATTTCATAAAGCACATTTATATCAAGAAAATTCATAATCCTATAACTTTATTCAGTGTATTTGTCTGCATGTCTAAATTCAAAGCTGTATTTTCTCCATTTCCTCGATGCTGTAGTTATTGCTCCGCCGTTTATAGGCCAGCTCGGATGCGTCCCATTTAAATCTGCTGTAAAATTGAGTCTGAGTGTTTGTAGTCCGTGACTTGTGCCGGGGATTTTGATGGCTCACTCCAGGGCTGGAAAATACCACTGCGTCCGGCGTCCCGCTAAAAATGTCAGCACATAAGTTATGAGTGTGAGTCATCTGCCTTACATTTCACATCTGTCATTTAAAAATATACGGCCTCGCGTACGCCGGCATATCTTCACTGAGAGCATACGCAGAGGATTCACAGCAATATCAGCACAAATCTGCTCACACCTGGCCTGCATTACTCTATATACTGAGAGGACAGTTTGTGAGGTCATCCTATCTTATAGTTACACTTCTCAGCTGTTTCTATAAGAAACACTTGCCATGTATAAGCGAACAGTAGATTTATATGTATAGCCTGTAGACCACCTGCATCATTTATCAGCTATTGATTGAAAGGGATCACTAAAGTAACCCTCGGTCACCATTGACCAATATTATCTGTGGAGTGGAGAGCCATCTCTCAGTATCTACAGATGCGATAAGGACTTGAGGACAAGGGGTGTTGGCTACCATAAGCTGACTGATCTACTAACAAAACCAGAAATTACAAAAAAAAAAAAATCAGCTCTTGAAGTCACTGGTCATGTTTTTAGAATGTTCTTCCTTGTAGATATAGGTACAGACTTTGGCCCATTTGTTTGTATTATTCAGGGCCAGTTACTTGGTTAATTGGTAGATTATTCTGTCAATTGGCTACTTGGTAGTTAATTGTTTATGTAGTTAGAAACCCATCTTGTTGAGGTAAGGTTAGAGACTGCAGCCTATTTGTTTCCATTAGTCAATCTAGCCAAACAGTCAGTTTCTGAAAACATGGCCACAGTTTGTTGGTTAATTGGTTGGTTGGTTGGATGGTTGGTTGACTGGTTAGTTGGTTACTTGGTTAATTAATAGATAAATGTGTTAATTGGTCAGTTGGTAGGTATGCTTGTTGGTTTATTGCTTCAGCCACCCTTAACAGTCAGTTTCTGAACACTGAGTTACAGTTTGTTGGTTAATTGGTTGGTTGGTTGGATGGTTGGTTGACTGGTTAATTGGTTACTTGGTTAATTAATATATAAATGTGTTAATTGGTCAGTTGGTAGGTATGCTTGTTGGTTTATTGCTTCAGCCACCCTTAACAGTCAGTTTCTGAACACCGAGTCACAGTTTGTTGGTTGATTGGCTAGTTACTTGGTTAATTAATTGATTAATCAGTTCATTGGTTAGTTGGTTGGCCTGTTGGTTTATGGGTTGGGTAGTTAGAAACCCCGACTGTGGAAATCAAGTTAGAGACTGCCGCTTCATTGTTTGTATTAGCGATCCTCAACGGTCAGTTTCTGAACAAAGAGCGACAGTTTGATATTTAGTTGGCAAGTTTCTTGGTTAATTGGTAGATGAATTCTTGAATTGGTTACCTAGTGAGAAACCCCCTGTTGTTGAGATAAAATTAGAGACTGGAGCCCATTTGTCTGCTTTAGCCATCCTTAACAGTCAGTTTCTGAACAGAGAGCCACAGTTTATTGGTTAATTGGCTAGTTGCTTGGCTAATTATTAGATTAATATGTTCATTGGTCAGTTGGTCAGGTATGCTAGTTGGTTATTTGGTTAGGTAGTTAGAAACCCCTATTGTGGAAATAAAGTTAGAGACTGGAGCCCATTTGTTTGTATAATCAAAACTCAATGGTCAGTTTCTGAAGGTAGGGACACAGTGTGCTAGTTAGTTGGCTAGTCATTTGGTTAATTGGCACTTTAATTCATTAATTGGTTAATTGATTGATACATTTGTGACTTGGATGTGAGATAAGGTTATAGGTTCATAGGTTGGGGTGGTAGATAACACCTCCTTTTATCAGTAAAATAGATACAATTAACGTCTGTAGCCCAGTTGTTTGTATTCAGCATAATCAGTGAGCAACAGTTGGTTTATTAGTCAGTTAGTTGATTGATTGATTGATTGATTGATTGATTGGTTAGTTGATTGATTGATTGATGTAGGTAATTGCTTGGGTAGTTAATGTGGAAGTTAATTTGGCTAGCTTGATTGATGGCTGGTTAGGGAGGTATTTAGTTGGTGTGTTGATTGGTTGATTAGGCAGTTTGATGGATGATTGGTGGAATAAGCTGAGGTTAGTTGAATAAGCGTGTTGTTATCTCTTTTGCTGTACCTGTGGGCCACTGTGCTGGATGTTCACTAGGATGCATTCATGACTAACCCTCTTCAGTGAGTGTGGGAGTGAACAGAGACCTCATAACAACACACTCCAACATCCTACACATGCTGTACACAACACTGCAGAGGCAGCACAGCACAAACACACTCGTACACACCGGTGTGTACTCCTGACCTTACAGAAACACACACATAACATTTCATTTAGTTCTCCATCTGCTTGTTGTCCATCTCCCTACTGTTCTTCATAGTCTTCTTTTTCTTCTTTTTCTTCTTTATCCCACTTTTCCTCATATTAGGCTCATCAGAACTTGTGAAAACTGGTGAATTAGTTGGGAATGTTGTTGTTTGTAATTAAACACTGGGCTTGAAGACCATTCAGAGAGCATGATGGCAGAAGACTGATTAGATGAAATTGAGCAATTATTTCTCACGCCCATCTGAATGAGTCTATAAATAATAAAACAAAAATGTATTTACTGAATAAAACAGTAAAGGAAACAACATTAACACACATATCCTTTATAGTGCAGTCAAATGCTCTAATGCAAAACACATATTAACACATTTGACTTTGTTCTATTTTTTAATGTAGAGGAAATTACAGGTAGACACTCTCACTGATCTCTGACTTTATGCCTACATTATTATTTACTGTTATTTAGTGTTGTTTAGTGGCAGTTTATCAAACTTAAATTAAGCCTATGCATAGATTTCCCATTCAGTGGAAAATCCCCATTCAATATGCTATGAAGTCATATACATGCATCCTAATGCTTTATAGAGTAAATTAAAGGTAGACACACTAACTTACCACTGACTTTATGTTTATTTGGGTTTTTATTTTAATGTTATATAGAGTTAACTACAGTTAGACACTCTCACTGACCCCTGACTTTGTGTTTATTTGGGTTTGTTATATAGCGTAACATTGAGATAGACACTTATTGAACACTGACTTCATGTTTATTTGTTTGTTTTTTTCTAATGTTATATAGAGTTAAATACAGGTAGACACACTCACTGACCACTGACTTCATATTTATTTAGGTTTATTCTAATGTTATATAGCATTAATTACAGGTAGACACTCTCACTGACCACTAACTTCATGTTTATTTGGGTTTATTCTTACGTTATATAGAGTTAATTATGGATATACATTCTCACCCGACAACTGGTTTGATTATGTTTATAATATGGGTTCCTTCTTATGTTATATAGACATAAGTACAGGTAGACGCTCTCACTGACCACTGACTTTATTATATTTTTTGGGGTTTATTCTGATGTTATACAGAATTAAATAGAGAATAGACACTCTCACTTATCGATTACTTTATTGTGTTTATTTGGGTTTATTCTAATGTTATAAAGAGTTGTTTACAGGTAGACACTCTCATTTACCACTGACTCTATGTTTATTTGGGTTTGTTTTAATGTTATATAGAGTTAAATAGAGGTGGATAATAATGTTATATAGAGTTATATAGAGGTGTACACACTCACTTACTACTGACTTCATGTTTATTTGGGTTTGTTCTAATGCTATAAAGAGTTAAATAGAAGTAGACACACTCGCTGACCACTAGCTACATATTTATTTAGGTTTATTCTAATGTAATATAGAGTTAATTACAGGTAGACACTTTCACTGACCACTACTTCATGTTTATTTGGGTTTATTCTAATGTTATATAGAGTTAATTACAGGTAGACACTCTCACTAACCACAGATTGTATTATGTTTATATGGGTTCCTTCTAATGTTATATAGAGTTAAATATGGGATAGACACTCTCACTGACCACTGCCTTTATGTTTATTTTGGGTTTATACTAATGGTATATAGAATTAAATAGAAGATCACACTACCACTTATAGCTGACTTTAATATATGTATTGGGGTGTATTCTAATGCTATATAAGGATTTAAAGGTATACACAGTCTTACTCAGTGTTATTACTGCTCATTTAAAGTGAGCATACTTTTCGGAGTTAAGATTATAAATAAGCATGACTACAAATATATTCCTGACAACTCTCTCTCTACCTCTCTCATTTTATCTCTATGTCTCTCGCCCACCCTTTCCTCCACCCTCACAGCATGTGCATATATATATATATACTGTATATGTGTGTGTGTGTGTGTGTGTGTGTGTGTGTGTGTGTGTTTATTCTTTCCACACAGTTTTTTTGTGGCACATTAAGTTGATGAATTACATTAGCTGGAGCAGTCATGAGGAAAATAGGCTTGTGACTATATCATTTTCAGACGTGGTTGTACAAAACCCTGCAGCTATTAATTCTCATTGGTTCCCACTTCCTAACCAGGCTAAACTACAAATGCACTGTAGGCTTGTTCTGTCTCTCAGACTGGCTGTTTGAGCTGACTGGAAGTGGATACACCATTTAATCAACATCAAACTGGATATTGAAATAGCACTGGGCTTCCCAAGCAGCTTTTCTCAGGTTTACTGGACCAGTTCAAAACAGCTCACTTTCCAGTATAAACTATGGCCCAATCCCATTTCTCTTTTGTACCCTTAACCTTGGAACCCTACTTCTGTCCATTCCTTATTTCTTTATTGATGGGGCGCTGGAAAAAGCTTTTATTAGCTTTTATTTTATTTTATTTTTCCATTCCTATTACATTTTTCAATACAATTCAAATTTTACTTGTCACATGCATAGTAATACACAGTATGACCTGCTGTGAAATGCCTGGAACGGCAGTCTTTTTCTCCATTTAAGGTGGTATAGGAAAGTTAGACTCGGAAACAAGGGGTACACTTGAAAACAAGGGGTAGGGGTACAATAGAGAAGTGGGATTGGGCCTTAGTGACAATTATGTTGTGTAGTAGACATCTTCATGATTGTAACAGGAATTGATGTTTTAACTGGTTATGAATAATTTTATTAATCAGGTTAGTTTAATCCTTTTTTTGGTTACTAAATAATTCCATATGTTTTTCTTCATAGTCTGGATGACTATAGCATTAATCTATAATGCAGAAAAATGTTATTGCATAATGAAAAAAATGAATTTAAAGCTTTTTAAACTTTTAACATTTGGCTGGTACAGTATGTGGAGTTTATACAGTGGTCAGTGAGTGGAAGGTGGAGGAATATACTGTACAGTGTAGAGCTGTATTGCACTCCATGTCGACTCTGTACTCGGCTGACAGTGGAGCCCCCCGGCCCTGCAACCGTGCCACATATAGCAGCTCTCAGTGCGAGGGGTCTGCTGGCCTTTAGTCCACATCCACGTCTAATTATAACACACACCTAGCAGCTCCAGCCACACTGCATTACTACTCCCTGAAGTTCTGTCTTATTAATTAATACGTGCTTTATGTAGGATTAACACACAGAGCGACAGCATTAAACACCCTCCACGGGCTACGGGTGAAACGAGAGAGAGAGAGAGAGAGAGAGAGAGAGAGAGAGAGTGAGTAATACATTCACTGAAACAAAATAGAATTAATACGTTTTAAGATAAAAAAAATGTAATGGCTCTTTATCTGTGTGACTGTAATGATAATATGTTTTTATTTTTTTAAGTTTATATGGGAAAACTACAATACAGTTGAAAGAAGGCTCGAGTAGCCTGTTGGGCACATCTAGCCTTGATACAAGATGAGATACGGTTAGGCATGGAGGCATACAGGTTCCGTATGGCATCCTAAAGCACATTTACCCACAGATGTTGCAACTGTACCTATAGATCCTGCTCTATACTCATAGGTTGCTAAAGCTGCCGCCATAACTGCTCCCATAAATACTCGATTGGTGCTAAATCTGGAGTCCAGGCAGGACAAGAAAATGTTATAATCTGTTGGAGACATTCCTGGGAATCCATTGCAGTGTGTGGGTGAGCATTATCCTGCAGAAAAATGCCTTTTATAAGAGGCAGCAATACATATGACCGCAGGGTGTTCTAGACATATCGCAGAGCTGTTAGTGTCTCTTATATCACTACTAGGGGTGACTGACTGCCATATTCTATGCTCTACAGATCTTCACATACTCAAACCCGGCCATAGTCAGATACCAAACAGATTTTCACCTGGATGTGTTGCTCAATATGATACAGTTCCAGTTCTTGTCTGCAACACATTGGTGGCTGGCTGAGGGACAGCCTAGATGGTGGGCAGTTTATAAAAATGGCCATCCTATTTCACTCAGTCAAATGATATGCCTGCTCTTAAAGACTGGAAAAAATGGCTTTAAGTGCATTAAACACAGAGGCAGGTTGGTAACACTTTGTTTAGATAGTCAATTATACTGTAGATGTCTCCTAGATGCACAAGTAAATGCAACTGAACCCTAAGTTGAATGTAAGTGATTTTCTATAGAACAAAATCCTATACCTAACCCTAACCTCAAGCCTAATGCCAACCATGAATCAAACCTAAAACTTAACCCTAACCTCAAACCTAATTCCAACCATAAATCAACCCTAAAACCTAACCCAACCCTAAAATGAACTCTAACCACAAACCTATAATTGGGTGTAGAGTTACATTCAATAGACAATAAAATACATTCACCTTACATTTAAGATGCAATTACATTTAGCAGATGCCCTTATCCAGAGCGACTTACAACAGTGCTTCATTGTTTACTTCAAAATTTCCATAGCTAGTTTGTAGAGACTAGAAGCAAGAGATACATCAAGCTTTTTTTTTTAGGTTAGGAGGTTTTTGAAAAGCTGAGTCTTCAGTCGATATTTGAAGACCCTGAGTGACTCTACTGTACAGACACCCAGTGGAAGTTTATTCCATCACCTTGGTCCTCCAGCACAGAGAAGAGTCGGGATGTTTGTTTTCTGTGGGTCTTGAGGGATGGTGGTTCGAGTTGAGCCGTACTGGAAGCTCTAAGAGCCCTTGGTGCAGATATTTGACCATTGCCATCAAGAATGAAGGAGCTCGTCTGTTTTGCTTTGTAGGCCAGCGTCAGCGTAATCTATAGAGGCGTCAATAATTAAGCATCCAAATAAAGTGATACCAGAAGGCCTAGCAACAATTTAAAGTCTCACCACGAGGTACACTACCCAACAGCAGCTTCTGAGTGCCTTTTATAAGGCAGCAGAGGAATCACGTTTTTTTACGCTGTTCTGTGGCAAGACCACAAGACTGCCAGAGACATACGGTAACTTGGTAGGTTTTTTTTATTTATTTTTGTCAATAAGTGAAGATGGAAGAGTAAGGAACAGATACAGTGATTGAGTAGTAGACAGTGAGAGAAAGAGATAGAGATATACAGTGCTGTGGTTGATTCTACCTTTAGTCTGCACCCCTGCCAGAGGTTATGGTACAGTGGGCGGAGCCGAGGGACGGTCTCTATCCATCGCTTTAGCTCTAATTAACACTGTTTCATTTCTCCTGACGAGCGCAGCATGAACTGCACGCTCGGCTGATCCGTAATTAGGCGGGTTTGCTGATTCTGCCTTTGATTTTCGCAGTCGGGGATGTTGTCCCTGCTCCACTGGCTGAGAGTAGCTCCTGACAGGCTGATCAGGATGGTGAAAAATCGCTAATGGTGGTGAATGGAACGGGCCTACTGCATGGCCAAGTGACGCCGAGTCTGATTTATCTCCAGCGAAGGGCTTTCACTGCTTTCACAATCAGATCGATAGCAGCGCACGCCTACATTCATAAAAATCCTCAAATATATATTCCAGCAGGCGGGAATGGCGGGAGTGTAATACCAGTATGAATGAGCTGACCCATGTTAATAAATGAAGTAAAGTTGATTTGACAAAACAAAATTAAACAAATGTTTTTTTTTTTTATTATTGAATCATTATCCCCTTATTCTTTACTTGGAATTATATTCAGCTAGACCAAATCTATTTGGTCTAATATATCTATCTATTTATAATGAGGATGTGGCTGAATTAAAGATGTGAAGCTTCTTCTTTTTTTATAACTAGTATTTTCCAGTTTTAGACTATGGGCCCGTATATGCATACACACTGCATAAGCTGCATCGCAGTGTTCTTTGCTAGCTTACACCCCCTCAACAGTCTATTTTCACACCTTGCACCCGCACCATTAAGATAGCATTGGAGTTTAGGTATAAATCTACACTGATGGGTGTGGTGATCTGGAAGTGAGAGGTGTTCAGGTAAATTTGTGGTTTGTTGCTATTTTGGCGGCAGAAAACACAGGCACGCCACTGACTGAAATAAACCTAGACAACAGTCAGTCAGAGGGTGGGGTGGTTATGAGCAGGGTTGGATGGGTGTGGGCAGGGTGAGGTGGATTTGTGGAGGGTGGGATGGGTGTGGGCAGGGTGGGGTAGATGTCAGGTGGAAGGCATGGGTGTGGGCAGGTTGGTTTAGTTGTGGGCAGGGTTGGATGGGTGTGGGCAGGGAGAGGTGGTTATGGTGAGGCTGGGGTGAATTTGAGCAGGGTGGGGTAGATTTGAGCAGGGTGGGTGGGTGTGGGCAGGGTGGAGTAGTTGTGGGCAGGGTTGGATGGGTGTGGGCAGGGTGAGGTGGATTTTTGGACGGTGGGATGGGTGTAGGCAGGGTGGGGTGGTTATGGTGAGGGTGGGGTGGATTTGAGCAGGGTGGGATGGGTTCGGGTGGATGAGATTTAAAAGGGGTTAGTAAAACACTGTCAAAAATCACCCTATATGAAATACAGTACTGATCACCTCAGAAACCACATGAAATGCCTTAGCTACCACTTCTACCATAAAAACACCTAAAATATCTACATACTATTCTGACCAACACAGCAACAACATAAAATAAATTACTAGTCAGTTGAGATATCATATTGACCACCATACCAACCAACAGAAAGAAACATTGTGGTAATTACTAAAATACCTAATCAGCCCTTTAAAATCACCATTGTTACTAGTGGCCAATTTGTTTAGAAAGAAAAGAAAAAGGTTCGTAAAAGTATATATTTGCCAGAGACATAACACTGTATCAACCCTTGGTGTTTTAATTGATTTCTTTTTTTTTAAATCAATAAGTAAAGATAGAGTGTAATACCTGTACAAATAAGCTACATATCTATTTACTGTAGATACTGTATTTAGACTGAAATCATTGGGGCAGTTTTAATAAAGAAAAGAAAATCAAGTAAAGTAGATTTGACGAAAAAAAAAAAAAAAAAAAAAAAACAGTTACATTTTTGTTTGTTTTGGACTTCATTCCTCTCGTAAAATAAAAGTAAATTAGTTAAACAGGGTCCCATGTCTCTATTTCAAAAACACAGATTGTTGTTATGAAACCTACATTTCTATGACACACGACTGTGCCTATAGGCCCCAGCTTATGGCGGAATTGATTATTGGTGAGGATGTCTCGCATGAAAGAAGCGACTGCCTGCAAGCCTGTCAGTTACACCGGATTTGTTGGCGGTGAGCTCAGAAATCAATGCGCTTGTTTTCATTTTTTTTGCATTTAGACAAACTGCCATTGGTATTTTCAGCTCATGACAACATTGGGGGTCTTGGATTGATTGGATTATTTTATGGATCTAAATCAAAAGAAGAAAAACAGATTTTCTGGTCAAAGGGACACGGGGACACTGAGCCAACCCACGCTTAAAATATCATCAAAAACGTCAACACGTATCATTTTCATGCTTGTGAGTGTGATGTGAATTCTGAAAGAAACTGACAGTGCGGTGGTGTGGAACACCACCTACTAATCAAACACCAAAACACCTGCAAAATGCTTGAAAAAACATGGCACATCCAACATGTTATAGCAACCACCTGAAATACCATTACAACCACCCTGATATCCAACATAGCATCAAAATAAAAAAACACCCAAAATACCACAGCAACTGACAAAGCTACCACAGTATGTGAACCACCTTAGCAACTACCCATGAAACCACCATGAAACACTTTAGAAACAGCCTTAAATACTTCCTTAAAGCAACTTCCTGAACTAGCATAGCAACCACCCTGGTATGCAGTATAGTATCAATGTGGAAACCACCGGAAATTCCTGCAAAATGTTCAGGCATCCACCAAGAATATACAGCTCTGGAAAAAATGACAAGACCACTTCAGTGTCTGAATCAGTTTCTCTGATATTACTATGTTTAGGTATACAGCATGTTAAAATGAACATTGTTGTTTTATTCTATAAACTACGGACAACATTTTTCCCAAATTCCAAATAAAAATATTGTCATTTAAAGCATTTGTTTGCAGAAAATGAGAAATGGCTGAAATTACAAGAAAAAGATTATGCAGAACTTTCAGACCTCAAATAATGCAAAGAAAACAAGTTCATATTCATAAAAAAATTAATAAAAGTTCAGAAATCAATATTTAGTGGAATAACCCTGGTTTTTAATTACAGTTTTCATGCATCTTGGCATGTTCTCCTCCACCAGTCTTACACACTGCTTTTGGATGACTTTATGCCACTACTAGTGCAAAGATTCAAGCAGTTCAGCTTGATTTGATGGCTTGGATCATCCATCCTTCTCTTGATTATATTCTGGAGGTTTTCAATTAGGTAAAATCAAAGAAACATTATTTTCAAAGTGGTCTTTTATTTTTTTTCCAGAGCTGTATGTTTACATATATACAGTGTATTCTACTGGATGTAAAGAAAAAATATGCAAGCTAATGCAACGCTAAGGTTTAATATTTCCCCTTAAACAGATTTACAGGTCTAAATTACAAAACAGGTACCAATAAATGTAAAAATAATTCAACTCCCAATTATGCATAATAATGCAGCAAAATATGCAATGTAGTAACACAATTTAAGTTTAAATGTATAATAATATACTAATTATAACATTTTGTGGATGTTTTTGTAGACCCACATACAGTATACAATGAGTGCATTTCCACTAGGGACCACAAGGGGAACCATGGGAAGATGCAGCATGTGAAGGAACTTCACATAATGTAGAAAAAAAATCAATATAGTCAATTAAAGCTCTTTCTTAGAAGTTCACATCTAGGAATCTGCTCAGAACCTGCAGCCTAAAACTGATGCTCTGCTGCGAGTCAATGAAAACACTTTTCTGATTAAATGCAGCGTACAGGGTTTTTAATCATAGCAGCCGGGTTCACTTAAGCCCCGCAACCTTAATCCCCGAGAATAAGAAAACAGAGGGTAAATTCTACAGAGATTAGCGGCCTCACCTTTAAACCAGAGCTTTCTCTACAGTGCAGATAAGCTTCCCAATCATTCCGCCTCAAATCCACATCACCACCGGCTTTAATTACAGCCACCCAGTCCCTTAAAACACGGAGGGTTAATTGCACACACTCTTCCTCCGCTTTAACCCGCGTGTTAATTACATCGTTCCTTCAGGGTGGCGTCATTAGACGACGCGGGGTTCATTAAAATAAAACGATGATTTAATAACTTTCCATCATAATTATCCTGATGAGGAAGCTGAGACTGCTTTCTTTGGGAACTGAGCCGGTAAATGAAGATGTCGTTGTGTGCTGACAGGTAGGGTAGGCACCGTCTGTCTCTTCACCGTCACACTGGCAGAGAATGCTTGGCACTTACTTGTTTTGGGATGATTTTGCCAAATAATTGCTTAAATATTATGTTTATGGTTCAATATGTATGTGTCATTAATATCTAGCATGCTGACAATATAAATATTAAGAAATGATTCACATTGTGGTGAGTAGATGGTTGTAGTTGTTGTTGGTGTTCTTGTCACTGGTCAACACCATGAAACAGTTTAGTAACCATCTAAAATATATCTTAGCAACCACCATAACAACCACCTAAAATATCTTGAGTAAAACATCTTAGGAACCACATGAAACACCTTAGCAACCACTTCTGCAATGTTGTATACTCTGGGCTTGCACCATGCCAAATGTCCCCTGATTTTCGTCCCCTAATACTCAACACCATTAAGCATCTGAAATACCTTATGCACCACCATAGCAACCACCTAAAATATCTTAGGTAAAACACCTTTGTAACAACCTAACATACCATACTGATCAACATGGCAACCACCTGAAATACCTTACTAATCACTTGAGATATCATATTAACCACCATACCAACCAACAGCAAGAATCAGCTTGGTAACCATCTGAAATGCCTTAGCAACCACCATAGAAACTTCTTTAATATCTTAGGAGAAACGCCTTAGTAACCACTTAAAAAACATGTTGACCAACATAGTAACCACCTAAAACACCACAGGAGAAACATTTTACTAGCCAACTAACATATCATATTGACCACCCTAGCAACCACATGAAACACCTTAGCAACCACACTAATAAAAACCTGAAATACCATCAACATAACACAACCCTAAAATACCTTAGTAACCACTTGAGATATCATATTGACCACCATAGCTACCAAATGAAATACCCCAGGTGAAACACATTAGTAAACATATGAAGTACAGTATTGATTACCTTGGAAACCACATGAAATACCTTAGCAACCACATCTGCAATGTTGTATAAGCTGGGCTTACACTATGCCAAATTTCCCCTTATTTATGTCCTGATCCTCTAACCAAAAAACTGTTTAGTGAGCATCTAAAATGTCTTAGCAATCACCATGAAAACACCTAAACACCTTAGTAACAATCTGACATACCATACTGACCAATATTATAACCACCTAAAATACCTTATTAATCAATTGAGATATCGTATTGACCACCATACCAACCAACAGCAAGAATCAGCTTGGTAACCATCTGAAATACCTTAGAAACTACCTAAAATATCTTAGGCGGAACACCTTAGTAACCACCTGAAATATCATGTAGACCAACATATGAACCACCTAAAACACCTCAGGTGAAACACCTTACTAGCCAACTAACATATCATATTGACCACCCTAGCAACCACATGAAATACCTTGGCAACCACCACAGAAACTATCTAGAATAGTAATACTACACTTTAGTAACCACCTGAAATAGCATATTGACCAACATAGCACCATCTAAAACATCTCAGGAGAAACATCATAGTATCCGCTTAAGGTACCATATTAAGCACCTTAGCAACCACACGAAATACCTTAGCAATGGCTTTAGCAATGCTCTGAAAAAAAAACCTACTTTCACACTAGCGACACTGTTGCAGTTGATTAAACATTACAACCAACATTACAACCACCTAAAAAACCTTATTAATCAGTTGAGATAACATATTGACCACCATACCAACCAACAGCAAGAATCAGCTTGGTAACAATCTGAAATACCTTAGAAACTACCTAAAATATCTTAGGCGGAACACCTTTGTAACCAGCTAAAATATTATGTTGACCAACATATTAACCACCTAAAACACCTCAGGTGAAACACCTTACTAGCCAACTAACATATCATATTGACCACCCTAGCAACCACATGAAATGTTATGGTAACCACCACAGAAATTATCTAGAATATCTTAGGTGAAACACTTTAGTAACCACCTGAAATAGCATATTGACCAACATAGCACCATCTAAAACATCTCAGGAGAAACACCATAGTATCCGCTTAAGGTACCATATTAAGCACCTTAGCAACCACACGAAATACCTTAGCAATGGCTTTAGCAATGTGCTGAAAAAAAACCCTACTTTCACACTAGCGACACTGTTGCAGTTGATTAAACAGGGAAACCCTGTAGGCGCTCACTCTTTTATCTGTGTTTTTCTTTTATAACTTTTCTGGTTTTATGTGTGATTGTGAATGCGTCAGGAATCTGAATCACTAAAATTGCTTTCTGTTTCTGACGGCTGACTGCTCTCAGAGCATTGACTCAAATTTAGGAAACCTCGCTACACTGATCCGGCCGAAAGTTAACGATTTTCCTCTGTCAGCGACACACAGAGGCGAAATTCTGTCGATAAAGCAGTTAATAGATTAAATAAGCACAATAAATGAGAAAAAACACAGGAGTGAGGTGTTTTTACTCCTCACCACATGCTCTGCCCTTCTGAGCGCCGAGTGCTGAACACGGGGTGCATTCGGATTTATTTAGCCTAATAATGAAAACTGGATGATTGCCGGAAACGTCTTTTATTAACTTTTATAAATCCCTCAGTGGGCTTCAGGAAGTCTTACGCTTACATATTAATGTGTTGAACAAGGGAAATAATACTGTGGCTTCAAATGACGTGACTTAATCAAAACTGATTGTAATCAGACTCTCTATTTCACACTGTACATCTGATGTGATATATTTTTTTTACAATGAAGTCTATAGGCTCTTATAATAGGGTTATAAATGTATATAATAATCATATATTGTATACTTACAGAAAATAGTATAATATCTTGTGAATTTTGTCACTTTATGCTGCACTGACCTATGGAATATGTGGGCGGGTCTCTTGTATTAACTGTGGATGTGATGTTCACACAACTTCAAAAATAAGAGGTCCCATCCATCTGCACCCAGTATCATACCTCCATCACTCTATCACCTATTATTGACATTCACTTTGCCATGAGCATATTGGCCAGTGTTCATACTCAGTCACACAAGATAGCACCTCACAACATATACGGATGTGTAAGCCATTTCCTAAGGTGACCTTAATCCACAGTATCATGTGTGTCAGAAGGGAATACACTTAAAAAAAATGACAAATAAAATTTAATTTTAAAAAGTTTTGCAACTTTCTGCATTTGCTTTTTTTAAGTAAATTTAATTTCAGAAAAAGTTAAGTAGCTTCAACTCAGTTTCAACTAAGTAAGTGACCTGAAATTTAGTTGAAAGTAAATTTTACTCATAATTTTTTTCAGTGTACACCATAAAAAACTAATATTACCACTCACAGTAGACAGCACCTGCAGTGGGTGGTAACTAATGATGGTGACTGGCAGTTTCTGGCCAGGATTGTCCATGTGATCAGACTGGCAACTCTGGTAGAAATCCAGAAATCAGATTCACATTTAATGCAGAAGGAGGGTCCCCACATACATCCCAGAGGTCAGTGCAATGTTCTTTAGCCTCCGTAGGACTTGGCAAAAGTCATGGTCATGGGATACAATGCAAGTTCCTGTCCTATGAAAGGAAATACTATTAAAATAAAATAAAATAAAATAAATTAAATTAAATAACAGCTAAAGCATTTCCACAAAAGGGCCATATAACTTATTTCTGCCAAAAAAAAAAAAAAAATGAGTTGGCTGAAATGAGTTATATGGCCCTTTTGTGGAAATGATTTGGCTGTTATTTAATTTACTTTAATTTAATTTAATATTAATTTATTTTAATTAATTTACCTACCTGATGACATATATTGATTTAATGTTAAGTAGAATGTTTCTCCTATCTTCCATACTACGATTGTTAAATTCACAATTTGCAGAGCTTCTGTATTTGTTGGATGCAATTTTGTTCCCCTCAAAATTTCACAGCTAACAACAACATATTAGTAGATTCTAGCTTGAAATTATATTTGTTTTACAAAAGATTTGAAAAAAAAAAAAAAAAAATATATATATATATATATATATATATATATTTTTTTTTTTACATAATCTAAAATGGGTTTATCTGTTGCAACTTTTGATGAAAAGCTTTGACAGATTTTTTACATTTATTTTACAGAATTAAATCCATAGTTTAAACCAATTTAGAATCAAAGTTTTCTCTCGGTTTCCAAATTTATGTCAATATATATGTGAGCAACAAAGGATTTCATTTTTGTTGGACGTGGTGTGTTTTTAGTGTTTGTTTGTTTTTTTCTCAAAATTCAACCGCTAACAATAAACGATAAATGGATTTGCACCTATGTACATAGGTGTATACATGTACAATTTTAACATTTTTGCATTATATGAAGTTCTTTCACTTGTTGCTTCATTGTACTGCCCCCTTTTTGGCATTTTGTGGAACCTCTTTGGCTCTTTTTTATTTAGTTTATTTGGTTCAATTATTTATAAATATTATTATTATCATAATAATAATTAGATTATTTTAACTTTTTCACTGTGCAATATTTTCCTTATTGCATTCTTGTTGGATGCACTACATTTTTTCCCCTTAACTTTATGCAGCTAACAAGGACAATTTTAAAGGGCTACATACTGTATGCCATATACTTTCCGTTTGCCTTCTGATGTAATAAATTGGCATATGTCTTTATTTAGTAGAATAAATTTACAACAGCTCTTTGGTGGACATGGGAGGGCCGACCAATATCAGTAGTTGTAGTTGTTTGGCATATAATACTCTTCACTCCAGTATAATATGCTTCATTGAGATCTCATACACTTCATTACCTACCCTTGATGCCTCCCAGCTTCTTTAGCTTCATGGCTTCAGGAATATGCTTTTGAGAGGGCTAATCTTGAAGAGCTCCGTGAGCGGGATGCTAAACCTGCTGAATAAGAATCTAAATGTCTAATTTGTTATTATTTTTCTTGGTTTATTGTTATTTTCCTTGCAGCAGTTGGATAGCCAGGCCAGTTATTGCTGCAAATTGAGAGGTATAGGCACGGCTGGCACGACGCGGCCGTAATTATGTCTTCCGGCGACACTCGCAAACGTTCGACGCGAGCTGCAAATCTCACATCCCTCCATTCAAATGCTAATGCAAGAGTGACCATGCATGCGAGTGTATGGTGCGTTTGTGCCCCGGTGCAGTGTTTTTGTGAATGCTCATTCTTTCCGGATGATTATATTTAATTTCATCTAATTAGTTTTGCACTCGGATTGCATTCCACACCAATGTCCTGTTCTGGAACCGCAGTTAGGGTGTATTCTGCTCTCACAGAGACATAGTTAACAGGAATTCCAAGCATTCCAAGTAAGAAATTTAAACATTGGTTAAAAAAATACCAATTAACAATGTCTTAATTCAGTCACAATACCGGGGCTCCGAGTGGTCAAGCAGGCTAATCACTGCCACTAAGATCAGGAGATCGCTGGTTCGAATCCTGTTCATGTAGCTTGCCATCAGCTACAGGAGCCCACAGAGAGCCTTGCTAAATTGGCCTTGCTCCTAGGGTGATGTCGATCAGCATGAGGGGTCTGTGAGCTGATGTATCGGAACCGAGTTGCTGCATTTTCCTCTGAGCACGCTACGATGTTACTCAGCAATGCTGCATCAGCAACAGTTCAAAAAGAGGTGGTGGCTAAATACACATGTATTGGAGGGAGTGATAGGGGGAGTCCTAATGAGTGGGTTATGTAATTGGCTGTGTAAATTAGAGGGGAGAAAATGGAAATAAAATTAGAAATAAATGTATATAAAATAAAATGCAGTCAAAATGGCATTAGTTGAGAAATTCTTTTGTTAGTACTGTTAATTAATGTATCGTTATTGTAAAACCAATGCACAGTTACAGCATGAATTGCACAGAACATATACAGAGCAACGGATTATTTTATACCTATCTAAGGGGCTAAAATCACTACAGTTCAAACATTTTATTAACTTACAAGCTTATACAGTTTTTTTCAGAGACTAAAAAGTCAAAATTATCTGCATTATCCAAAAAATGGATTGGTGTATCATTTATCTGTTCAATTTTCTCACACTTTGAGGCTAAATTAAAAAAAATGCTGTAAAACTTTATTTAAACATTTATTTTTAAAAAATGAGAAGAAAGAAAGAAGAAATAGTTTTTTTTTACTATTATTTTTAGAATTTTTTTCTGCCTTTTGCAAACAGGATTTTAGAAAAAAAATTAAATATGTATATTTTCTCTCGATTTTCCTATTTTTTTTTTTGTAAATTTGTTCATTTTGTAACAATGTTATAATGGCTTAATCCAAAACTGAAATGTCAGGACATGTTAGGACACTTAGCTGGCCTTTACAGGAATATGAAGATGAGCCCGTCAGGCCCCCGTACCCCCGATGCTCCCAGCGGCGGAGCCCGATACTATGCATCTGCTCTCGAAGAGCCTTCGCCTTAATTGCAAAGTAAACACAACCGATCCAGCGTGTCAACAGCCAGCCCACCTGAGAATAAAAAGCCATCACATTAGGTGGGATGATGGGAACCTCAACGCAACATCAAAAGAACCCTGAGACCCTCAGAGTGGAGATACGGGACCGAGGCCTATTTCGCAAAATGGCTTATATGCTGCTTGATTGCACAGGGGGCCAAGTTTGTTATCTAAAGCCCGAAACTGGCTGGAGCGAAAGAGCGTAAAATGGCAGAGGAGGCCCTGCGAGGCCCTAAGCCCTGTTCTAATCTTCACCCACGAAAGCGCTGCCATCCACACCGCGCTTTACCAAAAGCTCAACAGCTCCAGAAAGTTTATTTCTTTATTTTATTTATTTATTTATTTATTTTCGAAAAACATGTCCAGGCTGTTGAAAGGAGGGAATAGTCTTGAGTTCACTATTCCACCTTTAAAGTGGTATTAGATTATGAACTCACTGGTATAAGTTTTACTTATATTTTTGGCAAATTAAAAACTAAGTGACTAGAGATCAAACACTAACCCATGACTTGAAACCAGACTGAACGGATCATGACCCAAACATGTGAAAAATGGCTTTGGACGAGATCATGGATTTTTAACCCTTTTTTTCACTTTTTATATTTCACAACCCCCCTCCCCCCTTTAAAAAGACAAACAACTGACAATACTGCTTTCTAAAAACACCAGAATAATAATTAAATCCACACAAGTTCTACACATGACTTAGTAGAACTCAGTAACAGTCACAATCTTCACAGTCATCATCTTCTACTGTGAGACAGGCTCTGTACAAAGAAATTTTGAAGTCAGGGTTAATGGATATTATTTTTTGTATTCTCACTTTCAGTTCTACCTTCTAAAAAATGCTGAATTTTTAGCACTAAACCTAGACATGCAGAACCACAACACACATTAGTGAATCTGAATTAAATTGAAGAGTCAAGAATAGAATCGAGTCAAATAGAGCTGAGCTCTTTCTTAGCTGGTCTGATTCAGTTACAGGACAACTCTATAGATAATGTTGATATATTTCTGCACAAAACACCTTTGTGTAATCAGATCCAATTCCCCAACTCAACTTTTTAAGGATGTTTGTAGTTGCTAGTTTACTTTTTGCTTGTTTAAAACATCCAATCAGCTTCTCTTACATGACATGTAAGAGAAGTCCAGGGGATCAATAGGATGTTAGATTGGAAAGGGGAGGGGCTTTAGGCATGTTCCACCTCCTTTTTGTTTTTTCTACTTTTTCTTAAATTCTATTGTATTATATGCTGATGTCACCTGTATTAGTACTTGGAGATTTTAGCAAATGATCTATATAAATAAAATGATTATTATTATTATTAAAATTTCCCCAGAGACTATATTAGGGATTATGAGCCCCAGAGATTGAGACTGGAAGTGAGGAGCACAGCAGTCTATGGAGGCTACGCTTCATACAAAGCAGATGTTAGCTCTTTTTTATTATTTCCATTCCACCTTAAAAAGTGGAGCAGGGTACTAGCACAGGTGCTGGCACCCTCACCCCTCACACACTTCTCGACTTCCTGTCCAACTGTCCACTCCGACTGACCCCCTGTCCAACTACTGACTAGAACCAACCAGCACAGCCTTAGAATCAGGGCTAAAGCCAGGGCTAAAATCTGGGCTAAAAGTGGTGTGATATAACCTTGGCTTAAGGAAGGTCTGTGGTGAGATTCTGCACGTATATTAGAGAGTGTTGAGTAACAGAGTGTGTTCACAGAAGTGACATTTCAATAGCTCGAGGCGTAGGAACACGGGGAGGTAAACAGAAAGTGGGAAAACAGATGTAAACAAGTCAATCAAACCACATTAATTTGCTATCAGTGGGAGCGAAACCGCTGACATTCATTAACACGGAGGGAATACAATAGCTTTACATTTCACAGCAGACGCATTTAGAGAGGGCGGATCATCATCAACACATTGTCTGGGTTTTTTTGCGGTTTTGTTTATACTGACTATATTCAGGTATATACAACATACTGACAAGTATTAGCACGTCTATAGCTATATATACATATATATATATATATATATATACAGGGGTTGGACAATGAAACTGAAACACCTGTCATGTTAGTGTGGAAGGTTTCATGGCTAAATTGGAGCAGCCTGGTGGCCAATCCTTATTAATTGAACATTGCACCAGTAAGAGCAGAGTGTGAAGGTTCAATTAGCAGAGTAAGAGCACAGTTTTGCTCAAAATATAGAGACATGTCCAAAAGAGGACAAATTGTTGGTTCACGTCTTGCTGGCACATCTGTGACCAAGACAGCAAGTCTTTTTTGAGATGTATCAAGAGCCACGGTATCCAGGGTAATATCAGCATACCACCAAGAAGAACGAACCACATCCAACAGGATTAACTGTGGATGCAAGAGGAAGCTGTCTGAAAGAGATGTTAGGGCGCTAACCCGGATTGTATCCAAAAAACATAAAACCACGGCTGCCCAAATCACGGCAGAATTCAAAGTACACCTCAACTCTCCTGTTTCCACCAGAACTGTCCATCAGGACAATAAATTATTGTGGTCTAAAACCAGGTGTTTCAGTTTCATTGTCCAATCATTGTTTCTTCTGAAATCAATCAAGGGTGTTAAAACTGTCTCTACTGTCCAGGGAAGGCTTTCTGCTTATTTTGGACCATTGCTGAGATCATTTGATTGCATTCACAGCTTTTGTTAGGTTGAATTGTTGGGTGACGATGATTAGCCCCAACTTACCAACTCATCCCATCCAAAAGTATCGGATGGAGCTCCATCGTCCCAGAGAACACAGTTCTTCCACTGATCTACAGCTTAATGCTGGGGGCTTTAAACCCCTCTATAGACCATGCCTGACATTAGGTATAGAGCCAACATAGTGTATGCTGCCAATAAATGTGCTAAAACACTTTTTTTTTCGGCCCTAAAATCTAAATAAACAGTGATTACAGACCTGTGGCAAAACCGCAATAATACTGTACACTGCATGTTTGTGCTACAATATGAGACATTGGCACAAGTGCTATTGTCCCTAGTGAATATTTTGTTCTTCTTTCTAAGTGCATAGAGAAAAGGATGGACATGATATCTGAGATAATTGACTGTACTATAGAAACGCAGCCAAAACACACGCTGTATTCCTGCAGTGTGTGTGTGTATGTGTGTGTGTGTACAGGTATGTGTGAATGGTAATGGGGTAATTATGTATCTGCATGAGCTTTTTATTCAAATAAACATGCTCTCCAGGTCTGTGATCAACATTCAGAAAGAATTTGATCCCGATCCAAAGCCTCTCCACACAAATACCTCTCGCAGATGGCTATAATCAATACACCGCTGAATGAGTGCCACACTTGTCACTAGGCAACTACATGCTCTTAAGCACAGCACTCCAAATAACAATTTTCCCAGTTAAAGGTGGGCTGAGATACAGTCAGCAGGCTGAAACCTGTTCTCAGGAACGGGGGCGCTCGGTTCTGAACCGCTCGATGCCGACTCTGCATTCGTTTTTGGGGAACAAAGACAAAAATGAGTGTTTTGTCCGGATGAGAAGCAGAAAAAAGTGCTTTTTGATCCAAAATATTCCCTTCAAAGCAAAATCTCCATTCAAAATACTCTGCAATAATAATAAGCTTAATTTACCTGCTGTACGTACAGTACAGTATGTGTGTGTGTGTGTGTGTGTGGTGACAAGTAGTGTTGTGACAGTAGTAAATATAGTAAGTCAGCACTGATAGCGTGTCTGGATGTCAGTCTGGGTGAGGTCGTGTTTGAAGTGATGAGTCCTGCTGAGAGCATCTCCCATAACATCCCTATCACCATAATGATGCTGCATGGCATGTTAACCACCCCCCCCCCCTCCCCCACCACCACCCTAACACACACACACACACACACACACACCCCCGTCTCTCTAGCTCTTTCTTTTTTCCTTCTTCTTTTTCTTTCTATCTCTCTCTTCCTTTCTTTCTACCTCTCCCTCTCTCTTTCTCTCACACACGAACACACAGTCTCTCTCTCTCACTGTCTCTTTCTTTTTCTCTCTCTCACTACCTCTCTCTCTCCTTCTCTCTTGCTATAAACCTCGCTCTCTCTCCCTTTCTCTCTCTTTCACTGCCTCTCTCTCCTTCTCACTCTCTCTATCCATCTCTCTACCGTTCTTTCTATTTATCTCTTCCTTTCTTTCTATCTCCCTCTCTCTCTCTCTTTCTCTCTCTCACTGCCTCTCTCTCTCTCCCTCTTTTTCTCTGCCTCACTACCTCTCTCTCTTTCTCTCTCACTCTCTCAACCTCACTCTCTCACTACCTTTATATCTCTCTCTCTCTCTTTCTATCTCACGCTTTTTCTTTCTCTTTCTTAAACTATCTACCTCTTTCCCTCTCTCTCACTACCTCTCTCTCCCCTTCTCTCTCTCACTACCTGAATGAAGGATTATAAATCAATTCCAATATGTTGAAAAGAGCAATCAATTAATGTACATATAGTTGTAATAATGTAATAATGTGCAATAATGTATACTGTGATATATGTCAGGTGGTTTAGTGGAGTGTGGGGCTCTGGTTTCTCAGAGAGTGGCAGCCTCTATCTCTTTTCCTCTCTCTGTCTTTTCTTCCCCCTCGCCCTCTCGCTCACTCAACCTCTCTCTCTCTCTCTCTCTCTCTCTCTCTCTACCTCTCTCTCTCTCTCTCTCTCTCTCTCTCTCTCTCTCTCTCTCTCTGTATGCATTTGATATCTGGATAATATCCAGATCAGACTTATCCTCATTCTGATTACATGTGTTCTAAATGTATCTAAATGTATCTTTGAAAAAAAAAAATCTGCTCTGCATTTTATCAGCACTGCATTTCGCATGTTGCAGTCACACAAATCCAGATCATTTTCTGGTAAGACTTTATTTTGAATGGTCCTCTGTAAAAGATTACTCTAATTAAACCCTTATTCTACTCTGTTTACTCTGAGTAAACTCTAATTAACTAATTAGCAAGAACGTGTCGTTAACAACGTGTCAGTGTAGCGGCAGTAGTGACGCTTCTGAATACACTGCAGTAAATATTTGGAAGATGTTAATTTGATACATCACTTACATTCAGCAAAACTTACCCCATCTTTACCCGAAACTTAACCCCAGCCTAATGCTTCTGAATAAGTTGCAGTAAATTTATGGACGATCTTCTATTGATACGTCACTTACATTTAGCCAAACTTTCCCCATCTTTACCTGAAACTTTCTAGAAAAAAAAACACACACCCCTTTTTAATAAGTTTGTCAGGAAGAACAGATAACAAGGAAATAGATAAAATGTTCCTCCTCCAAGAACATTTTTTTATTCTCATAACAACACTTAACATTAATTAAATATGAAAAAAAAAATGTTCGCTCTGAATTTGGACCGAATTGGAAAAGTCCCTTCAGTTGCCCATGTGACCTAAGATGACCTTCACATGACCAAATCTCTGAGGTGTCGCTCAGTAACTTTCAGAGGAATTAGATGATAATCAGACTGCTGTATTATTCATACATCACGGGACGCCCTGTAGGACTCTCGCTCTATCTCTCTCCTGCCTGTTTATTTATTAATATATTGCTGTTTGTTTGTTTACACCTCCGCCTTTTCTTTTAATTTACCCAGCAGAGGCCCGCTCAGCTCCGCACCGCAACCCAGTTAAATGGAGTTAAATGAGGGATTAATATTAATGTCAGGTAGTCACATGATATCAAATCTGCCTGTTTAAGTTAAAGAGTAAACAGAGGCAGTGATGCTTCATGAACATTGTTTACTCAATATACACACAAACACACATACATCTCCCTCCCACAGATGACCTCAACCACAACTCTATACTGTATTTATATATTTATTCAGCTTCTGCCTACCTAATGTGATTAAAAGATTAAAAAATAATTTGTTCTTTTTATGCTATACCTTTTTTTCTATTAAAGCTCTTAGTTATTTTTGGCTTATCTGTAAACAGGTTTTGCTGTATTTGTGTGCTTTGTATTATAATAATAATTTTATTATAATAAGTCTGCAGGATTTTGCATCATTCATACTCAATGGAGCAGCACAGCTAGCAACCAGTATCTATGTATATATTTGTAACACCAGACAGATAGGAGTGACGCTTGCCGAGTAAGAGGTAATGACAGGTTTATTTACAAGATGGAAAACAGGAATTATCAGCCAGATAACTTGATAAACAGTACTCTCACCGAGTACAGATGTCGTAGTAGTGAAAACAGTCCAGGATCCAAAACCAGAAAGACAGTCCAACGATACAAAAAATCAGATAAGGGCAGAGACGAAAGACAAAAACCGTAACCGTGGAAAAATACAGGAAAAGAACGCACAGTACGCAATGCAAAGCCCACAATTCCTCGCAAAGTATGAACGCAAACTGAAACCTTTTATACAGGATGTAAATTACATTGAACCGGAACTTCCTAGAATACAGGTGACTCTGAACGGGGGAGCGCAACGCGATTGGACGAAGATGAGCGGCTGATATTGACATCATTGCCAGTGGGTTTTTGGGAAATGGAGTTCGGGAGTGTGGAAATAGAGCACTGCGGCGTGACAATATTATCTAAAAAAAAAAAAAAAAAATAGAATATCATTGAATAGTTATCCATTTCAAAATGTTAAACCATATATTATGTTAATTATTATGTTATATTATGATAATATATGTTAAAACATATATTATCCCATATAAAATAACCCAGACTGATAACTTTTATGGAGATGCGGATTTCATTTTCCAGCAGGACTTGGCACACTGTCCATACTGCCAAATGAAAAAATTGGTCTTATATAATATAAAATATTTAAATTTTCTGAGACACTCATTTTTGTTCTTTCATTGGCTGCGACTCATAATCATCAACAATAAAAGGAATAAAGGCTTAAAATAGATCACTCTGTGTGTAATACACCTATATAATATATGATTTGAAATTTTGAACTGAATAATAAAAATAAAGTAGCTTTTGGATGACATTGTATCATAAACAGTTTGGTTTCCTTAGATTAGGGTTCTCAGGTCCTGGTGTTCTTGGTCCTTTTACCCTTTTCCAAAAACATTCGGCTCATTAACAACCATCCCACCTGCCCATTTGGTAAAAAAAAAAAAAAAATTAAATCATCAAAGTCTTTCATTGGAAATATGGTATTTTTTTGTTGAAAGTGAAAGATAGTAAATGTCTTTTGAACCACTTCAAAAATACATATTTTTACCTTTCAGTTTCAACCAAAATGTGACGTAATTTCAACGTAAGGCCAACATTTTTTCAATGTCTTTTTAATAATACAGTGCTGAGTGAAGCCCTATCAGAGTGTTGCAGTTGATATTGCGGATGATTTCTGAGCAACAGGGAGCCGTAATCAATATATGGGAGAGTCACGGAACTCATGGGAGGAGTGGGATCTCTGCCTACACACAATACACATACACACATACAAACAAAACATACACACAAACACACACACACACACTATGTATGTATGCACTACACATTCTCACTGACAGAAAACGAGCAAGAGAGATAGACAACAATGGATAAACAAGTCCTCTCTCGCTTCAGAAACATCAGTTCATCAGTTCGTGAGTGTAATGGATTGTTGTTAGTGAAAATTCGTTTAAATTTTGCATTTTGCAGAGTGTAATGAGTGTGGCGTGTGTGTGTGTTTTGAAACGCAAGTGAGATGTGCAGACGCCTTCAGGCTCTTTCTGCTCTCTTTTTTTTTCTCTTGACTAAATTTAGTGATGTGCATGACATGCCATATGAGGCAGCAGCAGAATGTCTTTGTGTGTGTGTGTGTGTGTGTGTGTGTGTGTGTGTGTGTTTGTATTTTTCTCAGTCTGTTCTGCAGTCGAACACTCAAGCACACCCAGCAGCAGAGCTTGAGTTTCATAGCATACTGAATTTCGAAGGTAATTTTTGCTAGGTGGTTGCTGTGGTATTACCACACAGCAAAATAGACAGAGTTTAATTTAACTTTGTCCTAGATAACATATGGTCCCATTCACTGTAGTGTTAAAATAACTCTACCACAAGAGTTACAATTTTAGACTTAATTCGACACTGTATGGAATCATATAATAACCCTATGTAACTCTCACCAGTGTTAATATTTTAGAGTTAATTCAACACTGTAAGGTTGTAAAACAGGGTAAAACAACAATTGTTGATTACATTTATTTAAGGTTTGAATTTACTTTTGTGTATTTTCTGACTTTCACCCAAAAAAAAACTATATACCAGAGTATCTTTAAAACATTATAAAATGTGAGCTATACCACAGAATAAATTACATTTTTATACTATCTAAGCTTTATTTAGAACAAGAGATCAAAAACCATCAAAAACTGCCAAAAAGCAGTGGTTCTTCCATAACTCAATAACTATTGGATGGAGACCCTTATCCACCATCCAACCCAACAACACCAAGAGTGTGAATAACGCTCCATCAGGGGAACCACCACAGCTAAGCTAAACCATTCACACACACACACACACACACACACTGCAGAATGAACAGGCGGAGCCTGTTAGAGTTGAATTTTAACTAAATAATAATAACAACAACTCTGTGGATTGTTTATCACTGAGGGTTGTTAGAAAAACTCCCAGAGAGTTAAAACAGGTTTACACTGTGATTTTAACACTGTGCATTTTACTGTGTATTTGGTTGCTATGCTGTTGATGTGTAGCTGCTAGCAAGTTGCTAAGATATCCCAGGTGGTTGTTGTGGGGTTTCTATGTAGTTAAGCTAAGTGTTGTGACACATTTCATATCAGGTTACTGTGTGTTCCAATACTTTTGTTTGGTCATATATTGTATCTACACCTTGGTAAAACTCCATTAATCAATGCATTAATCCTACAGTTTTTTCACTATAACTATTTCTGAGTGAACAATACATTGTCCCAATAATTATGATTTAAAGACTCTTGCTTGGATGACAGTTTTGCACATCTTGGCTGTATTTTCTCAGTCAGCTTTAGGAGGTAAAGTCACCTGAAATGGCTTCAGCTGTGCTGAACTTGTCCTTGTCCTCTTAATGTGTTTGAGAGCATCAGTTGTGTTGCGTTTAAAGAGGCAGAGTTGGTGAATATATACAGTGAGTAGCTGTATTTGATTCATTTTCTAATCCATATTATGGCAAGAACTACTCTTCACTAACAGAAGAAAAAAATACTTTAAGAAATGAAGTTCAGTCAATCTGAAAAGAAAAGTATTTCAAGAAAGTATCCCCAGAGCACTCCAGTGAAAGGACCACCAGGAGTTACCTGGATAAGCTCATCAGATCAACCTAAGTATTTTGTGTTTTGGTTTGTTTAACACTTTTAAGGTACTACTGTACATGATTCACTATGTGTTACACTATATCTTGGTTGACTTCAGAATTAGTCTACTGGAAAAGTAAGAAAAAAATAAGAACAAATATATATAGTTTTTGGCTTTTACTGTACTGTAAATGTTAACATTTTAAACTAGATTTAATTTGGAAAGATTTTTTTCAGTGCATTGCTAAGATTACCATCATGGATTACTTTGAGCTCAGCAAAAAACATGATATATTTCTTATCGGTTATTTTATTTTATTTATAGAGCTCTGGAAAAAATTAAGAGTCCACTTTAGTTTCTGAATTCTTTGATTTTGCTATTTATAGGTATTTGTTTGAGTAAAATGAAGTGTTGTTTTATTTTATAAACTACGGACAACATTTCTCCCAAATTCCAAATAAAAATATTGTTACTGCAGAGCATTTTTTTGCAGAAAATAAGAAATGGCTGAAAAAAGAAAGATGCAGAGCTTTCAGACCTCAAATAATGCAAAAGTAAAACAAGCTGACATTCATAAAGTTTTTTTAAAGAGTTCAGAAATCAATATTTGGTGGAATAACACTTTTAATCACAGTTTTCATGCATTTTGGCATGTTCTCCTCCACCAGTCTTACACACTGCTTTTAAAAGAACTTTATGCCACTCCTGGTGCAAAAATTCAAGCAGTTCAGCTTGGTTTGATGGCTTGTGATCATCTGTATTCCTCTTATTTATATTCCAGAGGTTTTAAATTAGGTGAAATCAAAGAAACTCATCATTTTTAAGCTGTCTCTTATTTATTTTTATTTTTTTCAGAGCTGTATATAAATATTGTGCTATATGTCGATAACTTAATTATTGTGACAGGCCTACCAACAGTACAGTTCATCCACTATATGGAAGTAACATATTGTATAGTATTTCATCAGCAGTCCCTGTGCTGTCCGTAGAGAAATCGAACAGCGGAATGCAGTCGTTAGAGTGAGCAGAAATGATGGGACGCTCCGTTCTCTGAGGTTGGCTGTGATTGGGATTCACATCACTGAAGCTGCACTCACTCCTGCTGTTCTCCATTCAGTGCTGAGGTCTTCTCTCCGGCTGCAGAGCCGAGCGCACTGCTGCGGAATACTGATTCCTGCAGCTGCTCGAGTCCCACATCTCCCCCAACTCACTCCGTTCAGCACGGATCTGTGTTCATTTCACTTCAGATCTATAGAAATTGGGTTTCGTTAAACAAATTAAGAAGAAGAAAGACGTTTGCTAACCTCCGAGCCTCCGGGCCTAATTTACTGACTCCGCCTCTGCGATAAGACTCACGTTTCTGTCTCATTAGATAAAACAGCGGCTTTGAATTTGATATATTAATTAATGTTAACACATGGCTTATTGTATGTGGGTGTGTGATTACTGAAAAAGTCTATGACCTTTTAAGACCTTATATTACAATAGTTTAGGAAGCTCACAGCAGGTCCGAGGAGCAAATATAGTGCTGTATTGTGGTGCTTTGTAGAGTTTGGTTGTGCAACTTAGGTCTGAATGGGTGGCTTTGCTTTTTTTGAGGTCTGAAAGCTCTGCATCTTTTTTGTTATTTCAGTCATTTCTCATTTTCTGCAAATAAATGCTCTAAATGACAATATTTTTATTTTTATTTTTCAGTAGTTTATAGAATAAAATGTTAATTTTACTCAAACATATACCTAAAAACATGGGCGTGGGGGAAAAAGTGGACCTGAGTACCCAGGGCCCGAGTCATTTATTTTTTTTGCTCATTTTTCTTGTGTACTGGCATTGATCGGGACCCACTGACATTAAGAATGTACAAGGCCCAAAATTTGCTGCTACACCCCTGCCTATAAAATCAAAATCAGAAAAACTGATTCAGAAACAAAATATTTTTCCAGACCTGTATACTGTATATATATTTCCGGTGGAGGTGGGGTGTAGAGGGTTCCCGGCACAGTCTGTATGGTCGCTGCTCACTTCACTTGGCATATCAGGCAAGGACCGTAAGACAGCTATACGCAGGATTGGGAAAGGGAGCAGAAAGAGCCTCTTGTTGGCTTTGGTATAAAAGGGAGGAGGGGGGCTGGAAGCCTGGAGCTGGTGGGCAGTGACTTGACCATCACTGCTGACCCGCCAACTGGAGGGTGTAGCGGTTGAGGGTCGAAACACCCAAAGAAGGTTGGGCACCGTTTGACGACATCAGCTTCAGGCTGAAGGCCACAGTTGTTCTAGAGAGCGACTGTATATTTAGCATCCTTAGATGTATAAAGCAAGTGATTTGAGAAATAGAAAGGAACTTTACCAGATTTCATGAAAAAGCAACAATCTTATATATCATTACAATAATATTTGCCCTTCATTTACTGTAGACTGGAGTAAAATAAAAAAATATACAGCATCACTGAAAAAAAAAAAAAAAAAACTGTAGCATAAAATATATGGTGTAATTCGTCGTATATGTCATTGCACATGCCGCATTGTGACAGTGAGGCTGAAATGATATATTGTGGAGCCCTGCTTCTTATATAATTGTGTTAAACTGCAGCTCATCTCATTTATTTCCTCCCGTTGTTTTATCTAATCAGCGCTTTAGCGTACAAACTGAAAATTAGTCGGAGTCAGAAACAGACAGAGCGTTTATCACCAATGACCCGATGTTCTTTGATGATTAAAAGAATGTGCACAAACTTATCCCGCGTTATTATTACATAAGCTGGCTTTCTGTTGAGGAAGATGAATTTGCGCGAGGCATGACTTCGCTAATCTTCAGCTCGGATCTGTGAGAACGCTGGACGGCCCGGGGCTGTGATTTCATCTGAAAACAATACCGAATCAATTCATGCACACGTACTGACCCCACGAGCATCAGCTCAGCCTGTCCACCTCCATGTACTGTTTCCAGGGATCTGAGTACTTGGTGATTTTTTTTCAGATGCGAGCTGTAAATAGTTGGTTCTGAGGTTCAACCAGTTGTATCTAGACCAGGGATGGGCCCAGGGAGCAGAGTTCAGCATATTTTGGAGATTTACATACTCCACACCTGGTAATTCACATTTGATCTGAACATATTACTAATATATGATGTTATTTAATAACAAAAGTTTGGGAGAAGGACCACGCCCGAACTCTACGTTCTAACTTCACCCCGTATTCATCAACCGCCCTATAAATACCTGCCCTAACTAACTACGTCTCGTGTCGAAAAGTTCGCAACCCACCTCCTCTCCAACAACACCCTTCATCTACTCTTCCACTTCTTATTAAATAAAAAGGGGGGGATATAACTGCATGCTTCTTCAATCCCAAATTTCCCTGAGTTCCCTCCCCTTTTCCCTCTTCTTCTCTACTTCTTTAGGCGTGGTCCGCACTTAGCAAAATGTAAATTACTGTTGGAATAAAACTATAAGCCCTACGAGAACAGAATGTACAAAAGGCTTGGGAGACACTGTTAGTTCATTTATTGTTTCTTCTAACATCAAGGGTATTAAAGTTAAACTATAGTTGAAGTAACTGTCTCTACTGTCCAGAAAAGTCTTTCTTCTAGCTTTTGAAACAACAATGATTGCTGTAAGGATTTGATTGCATTCTATGACAGAGTGTTGCTCCCCAACCCACCTCTTCTCAACACAGTTCAATTATGGGGGGATTTATACCTGTCTAGCCCCTCCAGCAGGTTGATGTTTATCTATTCTGCCTCTAGAGGGTCTGATTCTGTTGGCAGATTGTCCCTACAAGGACTAGGACAAGCTGTGTGTTATTGTGCATTTGTACATTTCTGACAGCAGTGGGTGCAACTTTAACTTACACCTAAATAAGCTGAATGCATTCAATTAATAGAATTGGGGTGTTTATGTACATTTGGATATTGTTGTGCCTTTTATGCACAAGCACAATCATTGCAACCACTTAACAGCCTCATAGAAACCTGAAGGAATTCATTGAATAGTAGGAATGTAAACAAACATTTGAGCAGAGAATAATTTTTAAAATGTTATATATGCTAACTTATGTAACTAACTAACCTTTTTTTTCCTCTCTTTTTTCTCTTTGTCTCTCGCCCTCAGAGCCGTGACAGAATGGTGGACTGTCTGAGTCGAGTCATGTTGCACACGGCTGTGTCCTGCTGGCAGCCACTGCTGGGGCTGGCCTTGGTGGCCGTGTTTCTAGGCTCCACCCTCGCCTGCCCTTCCCGCTGCGAGTGCTCCGCCCAGAGCCGATCTGTCATCTGCCACCGGAAACGCTACCCCGCCATCCCCGACGGCATCCCCATTGAGACGCGCATCCTGGACCTCAGCAAGAACCGCATCCAGGCCATCAATCCTGATGACTTTGCTCCCTATCCCCACGTCGAAGACTTGGACTTGAGCGGCAATATCATTGCATACGTAGAGCCTGGAGCCTTCAACTCCCTATTTAGCTTGCACACCCTCAGTCTCAAAAGTAATCGCATCAAGCTCCTCTCGCTGGGCGTCTTCACAGGCCTTTCAAACCTCACTGCACTGGACATTAGCGACAACAAGGTCGTCATCCTGGTCGACTACATGTTCCAGGACTTGCACAACCTCAAGTCGCTTGAGGTTGGGGATAATGAGCTGGTCTACATTTCACATCGGGCATTTAATGGCTTGCTGGCTCTGGAGAGTCTGACGCTGGAGCGCTGTAACCTGACTGTGGTGCCCACCGAAGCCCTTTCCCACCTGCACAACCTGGTTAGCCTACACATGCGCTACCTCAGCATCAGCACCCTCCATCCCTATTCCTTCAAGAAGCTGTTCCGCTTGCGCCATTTGGAAATCGACAACTGGCCATCTCTGGATGTGTTCCCTGCCAACACCCTGCACGGGCTCAACCTCACTACACTGTCTGTCACCAATACCAACCTGTCCAGCTTCCCCTACCAGGCCTTGCGCCACATGCCTTACCTAACACACCTGAACCTTTCCCACAGTCGCATCCGTACGGTGGAAGGAGGCCTTCTCCAAGACCTGGTTCGTCTACGTGAGCTGCGATTATCAGGTGCCCAGCTTGTATCTGTTGAACCCTATGCTTTTCAGGGCCTACGCTGGCTCAAAGTTCTTGACGTGTCCCATAACAAGTTGGACACTCTAGAGAGAGGTGTGTTTCATGCACCAGAGGCTCTGGAGCTACTGCTGATCAACGACAACCCGCTAGTATGCGATTGCCGACTGATGTGGCTCCTCCAGAAACGGCACTCCATCTCTTTTGGAGAGGAACAGCCCGAGTGCAACACACCAGAAGGCATCCGAGGACGCCCCTTCAAGGAGTTCAAGGAAACGCTGTTATCCTACTATGTGACCTGCACCAAGCCCAAGATCAGAGAGAATCGAACCCAGCTGGTGTCAGTGGACGAAGGTCAGTCGGCTCGTCTTCAGTGCAGCGCGGAAGGAACGCCACGCCCCATGATTTCCTGGATCACGCCACGCCGGAGACACCTCACCAACAGGAGCCACGGCCGGGTGATGGTCCACAACAACGGCTCGCTGGACATCAAGTCTGTGGAAGTCCAGGATGGTGGCGTGTACGTATGCGTGGCCTCCAACACGGCAGGAAATGACACGTTAATGGTGTCTCTGGCAGTCAAGAGCCTGGGCTCGCTCTATGCTAACAGGACCCAGTACTATGTAGACCCCAACAGTACCACTGCCAACAGCACTAATCTTCCCAACATGACCTTTGGCTTGGACCTTAAGACCATCTTAGTGTCCACAGCCATGGGTTGTTTCACATTCCTGGGGGTGGTCCTCTTCTGTTTCCTGCTCCTCTTTGTATGGAGCCGGGGCAAAGGAAAGCACAAAAACAACATTGATATAGAGTACGTCCCGCGCTCCAAGTCCAACGGGGCTTCTGCGGAGGGGGCGGAGCAGGCCGCTGGCCCCCGGCGCTTTAACATGAAAATGATATAGACAGATTAAATGGATTCCCGGGAAAATTTATGCACACATCTATTTTGCTAATGGACCCCAGTACGGGACAGGTCTCGGACCCCTGGACGAAACGTCCGTGTGGATATGACCCTGAACGGAATTGCGGTCTGGTCTGTGCTGTCATTACCGAACTATTTTAAATTTCTATGAATCCCTCCTGGAGGTTGCATTCAAAGACATTTCTAAATTGTGTACAGGACAGATTTGTAAAATTGAAAAATTCAAGTATTACTCTTATTTGTTGGCTCGCGAAAAAACGCCTTCTCACTTCTACGAACTGACGGACCATAAACCTGTTTCCTCCTGCATTGCCCCACATATATGTACGTAATGCTTAATTATGTATGTGTATGTTAACATGTATGTCACTTTCTATTTTTTGCAATACTCACAAGATGCAATGTCAGCCAAAATTCGCAGTTCCCCTCGCTTTCGGAGTAATTACGACCCTACGGCTAGCGTCTCACTCCTCAAACTGTTTGTGAACTGAGCAGAAAGGGCTTGAGTGGCTTCGAAACAAACAAAACGTTAACCCGACAATTGCGTGTGCGTCGATCTAACCCCAAAATTATATGGTAATACTATATTTGTTTATAATATGGAAAAACATGGAAAAAAACGAGAGATTATTTATTAAGAAAAAAAAAAGCCAATTGAAGTGCATAATACAAGGTGAATATTTCAAAATACTTTAACAATATAACATGTTTTTTTATGATTTTTTTGCAGTCATTCTATTGTTTACGTTTGTACATGGACTACTTTTTTGTCCTAATTTTGTCTTTATTTTAATCCATTCCTTGGACCTTGATGCTAACCTGATGATGAAGTCCATGTCTCCACAGTGAAGTCACCATCTTTTGTTTTTTAATTATGATTATTATTTTCCCGAGTAACAAATTTGGACTTTGTTGTGGTAGTTTCTCATTTTGTTGTTGAATCATTTAGATTGTAAACAGTTCAAAGTAAAAAAAAAATACATGTATGTGGAATAAAGAATATCAATTTGTATCATTGTGTTTTATTAATATTGTAGCACTCATCATAATTGAACTACAGGACAGTGAGAAAAACTACAGTGACATAATCATATACAGTAATAATGCACTGTACCTCCACATAACCTTTACAATACAAGATAGATAGATAGATAGATAGATAGATAGATAGATAGATAGATAGATAGATAGATAGATAGATAGATAGATAGATAGATAGATAGATAGATAGATAGATAGAATTTTTGCACCAAGAGTGGCATAAAGTTATCCAAAAATAGTGTGTAAGACTGGTGGAGGAGAACTTTCCAAGATGCAAAACTGTGATTAAAACCAGGGTTATTGCACCAAATATTGATTTTTTTAACTATTTGCATTATTTGAGGTCTGAAAAGCTCTGCATCTTTTTTGTTATTTTAGCCATCTCATTTTTTGCAAATACTTGCTCTACATGACAATATTTATATGTGGAATTTGAAAGAAATGTTGTCTGCAACAATGTTTATTTTGTTTAAACATATACCTATAAATAGCAAAATATATTTACTATAAAAAATATAAATACAAAAATTAATAATATTATAATAAAAAACAGAAATAAACATTTAGATATGGAATATAAAATATTGTTTTATTTTATTAGAATGATCTAAAATATACTGTCATGCAAAAACCCTGTTGTGTTTTAAATGATTTCATAATGTCACTAGTTAATTTCGTTAGCTCTTTCTGACAATTTGCGTATTTAATCATTAGATTCTGGTAGTTGTTCTTTTTAATGTCTCTAAATGTCATGATTTATAGACCAATAGAAATGCTCCAAAATTACCCGGAATTAAATTGCTTGAATTTGAAATGAGAGTTTTTTTTCCCCCTTTCTCTGTAAAACTGCTAATTAGAGATTTGATTTGTATCCATGACAGTAACAATCTTGTTTTAATCAATTTTACTAATTTACATTTGATTTATTTTAAGAATGTTCCCATTTCATTATATTCTGACTCTGCATCTGAAGTCAGTCCAGACATAAAACACAAGCTGCTGAAATGAAGAGAATACAGTAGAACTGCTACAGCCGGTTCCTGAACTCAGAGGTGAGGTGAGTATTGTATATCAGGCTGAGCGGTTCAGGAACTGCCGTTATCAGGAGGAGGATCTCTTGAAAGGCTGTTAACCTCCCGACATCAGCTAAATGAACAGGCACATATCCCATGCATCACAGCCAGCGGCTCTGAGAGCATTAGCCGGGATGCTAACGATGCTGCAGTAGTAAAGGGCTGGACAGTTTATTCCTTAAGGGTTAGCGTCTCATCTTTCAGCCTTATCTCTTACTGCTTTCTACAATTCGGTGTGTAAGTTTGAATACTACAGACAATCGTTCTGCTATTTCGTTTCCTTTTCTTAAATTCCAGTACAATTTATTTGTATTTTAAGCTGTAAAACTGTTTGTTTGTTCTTTTAAAGATCACAGGGTAGGTAATGTCAAGGTCAGAAAACAAACAAGGTCGTACATAAAAGAATAAAAGCATTGTATGTGGAAAACCAACACTATTCAGCAAGGTGTGTGTGGCGAGAGGATGTATTTATATGGGTGTGGACAGGTGAATCCAATACTCTGGTGATTGACTTCTTGAAGGTGGGATGTGCAGTGCCATGTGATGGATTGAGGTCAGTGTGCGGTGCGTTCTGGGTAATGTAGGCATAGCTGAGCTGAGCTGAGACATTATCACATTATTTGTTGTCCTATCAGCCCAACCGAGGTTCAGTATCCCTTTATCACATTTTAGGATAGGTTTACAAGAAATCTAAAATAACCACCTCTGAACCACAAACTACAATTAGATGATCAGAATCTGATAGAATTGATCAGAATTATTGACACTGAAATGCTGTAGACATTCCTGCATATGTAATTCTTATAATACAGCCTAAATAAAAACACAAAAGGGAATTGAAGCACATTTCTTTTTTTTTTTTTTACATATTTTTAATTACACATTATATACATTGCTTGTCCTAAAGTGAAACACATTTTATTTCAAACGGGAAATTTATGGGACAAAATGAATAAGGGAGGATGGCCGGAAAGAGGGGTAAGATACGGTAGTTTCCCGGCCAAAACAGGAGACTTGACAGGTATGGCCATCTACCCACCCAGAGAGAGCAAGGCCAAGTGTCCACTCTCAGTACTCCGTCAGCTGATGGCAATCTACATGTCCTGGATTCGAACCAGCAACCTCCCAATCATAGTGGTAGGGCTTTAAACCACTAGACCACTCGGTGCCCAGATTCTTCTATTCTTTTTTTATTCTATGTCTTCCATTGTCCCTCCATCCTTAGCAATTGTACTTCCCAGGTTGGTAAATTTGTTGACCTCTTCGAGAGAGTGAAATGTTACCTATGTCTAGGATAAATTCCTTTCAATTTTTCCCTTTCTTAATAGACTACTTAAATCTGTCGCAGTTTCCAGATAGTCCAAGGAAGGAAGACAGGAAGGAAGCGCATACCCTGAACTCATAATAACCATGATAATCAACAGTATAACACACATACTGCAGGTAGAGTTCAGACTGAAAAACACTGCAGTATTCCTTTAAGACCTTTAAGAAGGTATAGAATTCGTATAAATGGCAAAAGTGTCGGTCACTGAGGCCAAACGCCCGCACCCACCCTCGCACCGCAGGGTTTATCAGGCACGAACTGTGATTTGGTCTGCGTTGCTGGAGTCCCACTGGTCATTAGGCAGTGCAGCCCTCCTCTGCGCACCGAGACAAAAGAAAATGAGGTTGAGTTGGTGGTTTTGTGGGTCAGCTGCAGCCATTTTCATCTCGCCACTCATGGGAAACCTCCCACACGTGTGTGTCTGCACATGCTAAAACCGACACACACTTCCAGAACACCGCTCAGCCTTCCATGAACCAGCGACGGACACGTGTCCTTATCTTTCAGAGAAGATAAATCTGGAACAACGACGGATTCGCAGTGTGCGGAACCGAACCTGCGACCTTTGTTAAAGCTCGTAAAGCCTGCATTGTGAACGCACAGAGGTTATACAATATCTTACACAATACGTACATATAAAACAGACCCAGTATACGTAGACGATGCATTGTTTGAGGAGAGAATAATACAAAAAAAATGATCCCACGTCTTTCTGTTCCTAGGCAACAAGCCCCTGTCTTGCATCATACGTCATTAAAAAACGATGTCCCCTTTTTTCGGACCCTGTGGCTACAGACGGCAGCATCCTCATTAGACTGCATAATTAATTAGAGGAATAGCCCATAGGAGTGTGTTAGTCGTAACTAACGTCTGTGAGTAATCTTTGAGAAAGAACAATTACGCAGTTGTGTTTGTTAATCTCTTTATATTAAAGCTTCAAAACATCATCCGGACGCTACGGAGAAGTTCTTTCCTCACGACGCTGGAAACTCGGAGCATGGTGATGTGATACAGTTACATCAACATCATGACATTTAAGCATGGAATTATGACCATATTCTTGTTTCTACACCCATTATCCATTACCTATTATTTTTCAACACCACTGATTATATAGGAGACTTTGTAGTTCTATAATTACAGACTGTAGTCCTGTATCTCTGTTGCTCTGCATACTTTATTATTATCCTTCATTCACCATGTCTATCAGTGGTCAGGACCCCACAGGAGAGACCACTACAGAGCTACACCTCTTATCTACAGAACAAAGCTACACTGTAAACTCATACGTTGTTTGAACTCAAATGATTTAAGTCTAAGTTTTACATAAAATTGGAGATTTCTAAACATTACTCAACTATTTTGAGTTAGTTGAACATTTGTGGGCACATATATACATTTAAACTGAGATCTTTTAGTTGAACCAACTTATAATAACTGAGTTTAGTCTGTTCCCTTTAACAGCTTCTTTTCCATTGGCTTCTGTCACAATCTATTTGCATACCGGGTGGGTCCAACAGTTTCTGACACTCACCATCAGTGTGTAGTGATTCCTCCTGGGCTACCTTAGAAATAAATCAACTTCCCCTTTAGTTGTAAAAATGTGATGTTTTAATTTATGCTAACTCATTTTTTCGTTTTCATTCCCCATTACTTAAAAAAATGAGCAAACCAGTTGCCTTAAAAAAGTTAAGTAAACTCAACTTATCCAGTCTTACAGTATAACAAAAATAAAAAAATTAGTTGTAATAACTTAATGTTCTAAGGTATGCTAACTTAAGTTTTATTACCCATTACTTAACCTTTTTAAGGCAACCGGTTTCCTCAATTTTTTTTTAAAATAAATTCAACTTTTCCGGGCTGACAGTGTATTTTCTTTAGTGTGTGTTCTGTTGGTATAGGTGGATCAGATGCAGCAGTGCTGCTAGAGTTTTTAAACACTTCAGTGTCATTGATGAACTGAGAATTATCCACCAACAGCATTCTGTGGGCAGCATCTACTACAAGATGACGATAAGTTTTCTTTACCCATTACTTAACATTTTTGAGGCAACCGGTTCCTCATTTTTTAAAAATAAACTCAACTTATTCAAGCTTACAATATAACAAAATAAAAAAAAGTTAAATCAACTTCCCCTTTAGTTGTAATAACCTGATGTTCTAAGTTACGCTAACTTAAGTTTTCTTTACCTATTACTTAACGTTTTTAAGGCAACAGGTTTCCTCAAATGTTTAAGTAAATTCAACTTTTCCGGGCTTACAGTGTGTGTTCTTTAGTGTGTGTTATGTTGGTACGAGTGGATCAGATGCAGCAGTGCTGCTAGAGTTTTTAAACACTTCAGTGTCATTGATGAACTGAGAATTATCCACTAACAGCATCTACTACAAGATGATGATGGCCCAAACACAAACAGTGTAGCAACAGATGAGCTCCTGCTAACCTCATACACCACCACCATCCAATCCATTCACTGCAGTGCGGACAACATTCTGACCCACCACCCAAATAATATCTGCTCTGTGCTGGTAAAAAGGATAATAATGTATGCAGTGTCCTATATGATTAATGTAGCTGGAAAAAACTCTTAAATATCAGTGTTGAAACAAGGAGGTGGTTCTAAAGTTATGCGTGATCCATGTATAATTTCCTGCCATAGGAAGCACAAAATGACAACTCAGCATGTGTGAGCTCCTGTATGTGAAAAACAGTACCCACAGGAAACACATTCAGTGGAAATGAGTCTAAAAATAGAGTGTAAATCTACCATACTACTGGCTGCTCTGTGAAGTGCTGTACACCTACACTGAATTAAGTGCTACATTTAATCAACATTATTGAAATATGTACTACTTTAAACGCGTGAGTAATAAGTGTGGTACATCCACACAATTATAGTTTTAAATTACGAAACTCAAAGACAAAACTGTGGTTATCCAACATAACTTATTCATTACAGATCTGGAAAAAAATGAGACCACTTAAAAATGATGAGTTTCTTTGATTTTACCACATTGAAAACGTCTGGAATATAATCAAGAGGAAGATGGATCATCAAAAGCCATCAAACCAGGCTGAACTGCTTAAACTTTTGCACCAGGAGTGGAAGTTTTCCAAAAGGAGTGTGTAAGACCGATGGAGGAGAACATGATGCCAAGCTGCAAAAAACTCAGATTAAAAACCAGGGTTATTCAATTCTATGCAATATATTGATTTCTGAACTCTTCTTAAACGCTTAAAGCATTTATTTGCAGAAAATGAGAAATGGCCCATAATAACAAAAAAAAAAAAAATGCTGAACTTTTTATACCTTAAATAATGCAAACAAAACAAGTTCGTATTCATAACGTTTTAAGAGTTCAGAAATCAATATTTGGTAGAATAACCCTAGTTTTTAATCACAGTTTTCATGCATCTTGGCATGTTCTCCTTCACCAGTCATACACACTGCTTTTGGATAACTTTATGCCACTCCTGGTGCAAAAATTCAAGCAGTTCAAGCAGCTTGGTTTGATGGCTTGTGATCATCCATCTTCCCCTTTATTATTTTCTATGGTTTTCATTTTGGTAAAATCAAAGAAACTCATAATTTCTGTGATGTATTTTTTTTTTTTACGTCCTCATGAACTATGGGATGGATGGGGCATTCCACAGTGGACAGCAGACAGTTTTGTGCAATCAGACAATTGATTCTGGCAGAAATCCAGACTCCACATCCACATTTAATGCAGTAGACCCCCATACACATATCCCACGGGTCAGTGTATTTATGAATACTGCATATAATGCAAACACACAGGTAAATACATAATGTATATATATGTACATATATATACAACATAATATATACAACATATTGGACATTATTATTACATATTCCACAATGCTTGGCCCTTTGGGAGATTTGTGGAAAAGCTGTGTGAGCGTGCAGGTTTTAAAAACAGAAAAGCTGTGTGTGTGTGTTTGTATGAGTGTGTGTGTGTGTGAGAGAGAGATTTTTTGTTTATCCTTTTATCCATCAAAGTGAGTGTTTGGTGGGTCTACCGTAAGTGTATTTTTTTTCTGTAAAGTGTAAATGAATGAATGGTAATATGACCCCCCAGTGTGAGGAGAAAAGGGTGAGGGAGTCGATATCTGCTCAGGTGTTTCTCTCAGAACAAACAGCTTTTATTTTTCCGCCACAGCTTCGGAATATTCGCTTCTCATCTCTCCGACTGAACGAGGGATGAATCTCACAGATATCACTCGTTTAATCTCCGTCTTGTGTTCAGGAAACTTCAACTGCACCTGTGACCCAAGAGAGAGAGAGAGAGAGAGAGAGAGAGAGAGAGAGAGAGAGAGAGAGAGAGAGAGAGAGAGAGAGAGAGAAGTGTGAAAGAGAGAGGTGTATGTGTATGAGAGAGAGAAAAGAAAGAGAAATAGAGATCAAAGGCATTGATGACAGGCTGATCTGATCTACCCTCCTGTCTTATAAGTGGGCGAATCTTTTCACCTCCTCTTCACTCTCAGAAAAAAAAACTGTGGCTTTGAGTTTCCCACGAAATATAAAATATAACTCATTTATTGTGTCTGTTCAGGACAGAATATATTTGTTTTCTTTCAACGTACAGTGGCTTGCAAAAGTATTCATACCCCTTGAACTTTTCCACATTTTGTCATCTTATAACCTTAAAACTTAAATGTATTTTATTGAGATTTTAACTGATAGACAAACACAAAGTATTGCGCAAGTGTGAAGTGGAACGAAAATGATACATTGTTTTAAAAAAAAAAATCTTTATCAAATAAAAATCTGAAAAGTCTCTTTCACATAGTGAAAGAGTAACAAATACAGCATCCTAATTGCTTGATTCTTAACATGCTTAATTGGCCAATGAGGTTTCTGTGTGGGATGGGGCTTTGTAGTGTTTGATCCAGTGTTAAAGAGTAAGAGAGAAAGAAAAAGAGAGCTAGAAATAGAAGGACCCACACACTTTCTCACCTTTCTCATAGTGGGTTAAATGACTGCAGAAAGCACATTAAGGTGAGTTTAAACAAGTTTCAGGTTTTTTTTTTTTTTAATTAGTATTGCTAACATTAGTTAAACTAGCTGACTAGATGTTAAGGAACTACTGTACTCTGTCCACTCTATTAACCCTCCTATTATGTTCATTTGTGAGGAACAGCAGTGGTGTTACCGGGTCAATTGGACCTGGTGCATGTTTAATGTTCATATCCAAAAGATGTCTGAAAAAATCCTAACAAGCAGTGTGAATATTTTATTACTAACTCCATTACTAATTATTATCAATACAGTCAATATTTCGTGCAGTGGTGTTCCTCACCTATATAAGGTAATGGTTTAATTAGGATAATTCACTTGTTTTTCATGATAAAAAAAATCATGTTTAAACTTTTTTTAATGTTTCACTATTAATTAGTTTTAAATTACCTACATATAAAACAATAGTTTTACACAACATTGCAAAGTTGTTTTAGTTCTGTTTTTGCAGGGGGTTGGTTGCAAATATGTGAGATTTCATATTATATGCTGATTACACTACTTAAACCAAGCAGAAGAAGTTTCATACAAAAAAAAATACTTTTAACTATTTTTCCCAGATCTTCAATCTTTAAGACGGGTCAAATGATATTATGTTGTAAGCACGTATTTTAATAAAACATTTATTTGTATCACAAAACAGTCAAAAAAGGAAAAAAAAGACTGTCTTCTAAGGGTTAAAAAAACACCAATCCCATCCTGAATCCTGAATCTGAGCTGACTGATTGCCGACTGCAGCCGAACTCCAACCTCCACACAATCTGCTACTTATCAACTGCAGCGACCAGTTCCTCACACCAATCTCTCCACCAGCTCTCTCTCTCTCTCTTTCTCTCCCCCTCTCTCTCTCTTTTCAAGGGCATTGTTTTTTTCATAGATTTGATTACATTCTTATCGAAGAATCAGACAATTGATTTAGATCCCCTGACAGCAGCGGTGTGGAGAGGGTCTGCTGTTGGTATTGACGGATGAACCGCTCGGCTGCCAACAGAAAAACAAAGAAAAACAAGCCGTCAGCATCGCCAAGGCAAGAGGAAGTGGACAAATACAACTCCTCACACAGTGGCTCTATGTCTAACTATTCACTGACACCGGTTAAGACGATAATAAGGATTGTAGTAATGTTGCAATGATTAACAATGCTGTAACAAAAACGCTGTAATAAATGTTTAGTTTAGACGTTACTTAACAATTTATCATTATATGTCTGTTATAATTACTGATTTGTGTGACCCTTATTGTAAATTGTTACCATGTAATTACTGATATGTACTCATTATTGTAGATGTTCTACAGTACTACAGTTTGTGAAGTCACACACACATACACATGCATGTATTTTTATATTTGAATGGTGTCAATTAATAAAAAAATGTAAAGAGATTATTCATGACAATGTTCACTTGTTCTTCTTAAGACGTAACCTTTTATAGTGGACATTTAAATGTTAATAAAATAATGAATGTAGAAAATGAAGAAAATGTAAACTGCAATTATATTTTATTACTGTTGTCAAATAAAATACTAGTATATACTTGTATGTTTAAGGGGAGATAAAACCAACGTGGGTGCTGGAATAAAGAATGCATGACAATTTTTATTGGCCAAACTTTTTTTTTTACTTTATTGTAAACATCTCAGCTCGGTTGTAAGGATTTCTGTATTAGAATTTAATTTGCTGAGTGTAAAAATCTCAGGAAGTGTTTGGTATTGCCGACATTCTCACAATGGAGGGGGGAGGGGGGTGACCATTTAAATTGCCTGAGGGAAATATGTAACAGCCACTATTCAGTAATGTGTACACTGTCCCTTTAAGAGCCTTTTACGCTAAGTGCACACTGGGGAACATCTCCTCAACATGTCATTGTGTTGGAGTGTTTCAGTCTTTTAGACAGAAAAGAAATCTACACGTTAGGCGGGGGCATTTTCTCAGAAATATTAAAGACAAATTACCCAATCCCTGTCCATGTGAAGTCATGCACTTAGAAATCTCAGGACTATCTCAGGAAAGTGCCAGATCCCCAACTCTGATCCGTCACCCAACAGATGTTTTTACCCACTAGCCTCACAATGGTAGTGATGAGGGGAGACAGCATCACCTGCTGTACCCACCCAGAGAGAGCATGACCAGTTGGGCTATCTCAGACTCCGGCTGCTGATGGAGAAGCAGCATGATCGTGAATTCAATCCGTTGATCTTTAACTGGATCTTAGTCTGCTGGACCACCTGGAGTTCTCCAAAAAGATAAGTTAAAGACAGTTCACATTTGTCTTCATTTTTCCAAGTAAAGTTTTGCTAATGTGAAACATTTTAACCATTTTCAATGGCATTTAATAGTTCTTCACTAATTACAGACTGTTTTCAGTTTTCAGATTAAAAGCAAAAACCCCATAAGAATCTTCAATGTTTAGAATGTTTGTCAAGCACTAAAACAGAGAAAACATTTTTTTTCTGTTTGTTTTATTGATTCCAATAACAATTGAGCTCTAGTAAATATATTGTTGCACATGAATAATTATTGTTATAACAATGTAATTGCTTATGATGTACTCAAACTGTTACAATTACAAGTTTTGGTATCCCTTTACAATAAGGGTACATAATTAAAAATACTTACAAAAGAATGTCAGTGCTATTTAAATATTAATTAACACTAGTTAATAAGACATTATTAATCATTAGAAAATGTTTAACTAGTGTCTCAATTCATTACTACTTACAACATTCTTAAGCATCAAACTTTAGTCATTTTGGATAATGTCTTAACTAGTTTTAGTTAATAATTAGTACAGAAAACCATTAACTTTTTAGCAATGTTTATTACTATTGTAATTGCTGTTAATTGAGTTAATTAAGTGTGGAAGAACCTTTTAAGATGCTTTAAGACATCTTTCAGAAACATGTTCTTCTCAAAATTATTTTTTTTATAAAGCACCTTAAAAGATGTTCCTTATTGTTTCTTATACATTTATTAGTAAGTGTAAGGAGATAGATAACATCATTTGGTAATACTCTACAATAAGGCTACATTTATTAACAGTACTTAGAACAGAATGCCTCAATTAATTATTAGCTAAGGTATTGTTAATAATTTTTTGTTGCTAATGTCTCAATGCATTATTATTTTTCAACACATTTATGCATTAAGATTTAGTAATGTTTAATAATGTCTTAACTTGTGTCAATTAATTGTAAGTTGAGACATTAATTAACTATTTAACAATGCTTATTATTGTCATAAGTATTGTTAATTGATGTACCCTTATTGTAAAATGTTGTCCAAAAATCTAACTCTGGAGGAACCTCTTCAGATTTTTTAAAGAGAACACTTTAAAACCTTTTCTTCGAAGGTTCCTCAAAGCAACCCCGACTTTGTCAAGGAATGTATATTTTTCACAGTGTAATACAACATGGAAAGGTTGCATTAGCTTCAAGTGTAAGTGTTTAAATGTTGTGTATAATGATACGGTTATTCCAAAATTCTCTATGATATTTCTGCAGAACCGCAAACCATCGCTGACTCATTCATATCCCCACCAAAGCCTTGTTTCAGAGGAACGCAGTGTGTGTTCTTCAGTCTATCTAGTTCCAGCAGTGTGTGTGTGTTGTGAGTATTCTCTGTATATATATATATATATATATATATTTATTTATATATTTATATATATATATATGTGTGTGTATAAATATGATAAAAAGGCCTACATTTGTTGCTGATGTTTTATTGGAGGTTTGCACTCGTGCGCTTAAGCCGCACCATGTTTATTCAATCTGTCTTTATTTGGTGGTGTCAGGGGGGCGTAAAGCGCTCCACTGGAAGCTCAAACCAAGCAACACAAATTGCACTACAACTTGTTACGCAGGCATGCCTGTCAGCCGCCGTTCGCCACTTCTCCAAAGACAATTCAATTGGAGCCGACATGTGTGAAGTGCTCTGTGATTTAAATGAAAGAGAACCCAAGCATACGTTTTGAAGTGCCACCACGTCGTGCCCCTCTTTCTGGAAGCTTCTGTTTCTTCTATTTCATTCTCTTTATTTTTATGTTTTTTTATGTTTTTTGTCCTTTTCCAAAAAAAGATTAAATAAACAACCTCCCACAGTCCACCCTATTAAATCTACTTGAATCTGCATTACGTGGCAATTGGTCCTGAATAGTACAGGAACTTGTATAACTCTGTACACATACAGCTCTGGAAAATATTAAGAGAGCACTTAAAACTGAGGGTTTCTTTGATTTTACCAAATTAAAAACCTCTGAAACATAATGAAGAGGAAGATGGGTGATCACAAGCCATCAAACAAAGCTGAACTGCTCAAAATTGTGCACCAGGAGTGGCATAAAGTTATCCAAAAGCAGTGTGTAAGACTGGTGTAGGAGAAAATGCCAAGATGCATGAAAACCAAAGTTATTAAAAACCAAAGTTATTGCACCAAATATTCATTTTGAAACTTAAAACATTATGAATATGAACTTGTGTTCTTTGCTTTATTTGAGGTCTAAAAGCTCTGAATCTTTTTCTTGTTATTTCAGCCGTTTTACTTTTTTCTGCACGACCTGCACAGGGTTTATGATCTAAATCTAAATCTCTGTCTCTGTGCTATGTGTAACTAAAATACTAAATCATAATTTAAAATGATTTATAATTTTTTAATAAGGTTCCCTGTGCACTACAAAAAAGTCAATTTACAAAGCCTAGAAAAAAAATGAGATGTTAATTAATTTTAAGACATTTTTCAAAGATTTCCAAGATTAAGCTAAAAATCTTAAACTCCTTGATAGAAGATTTGAATCAAGTAAAAATCCCTGAATTTATATAAATTAAAGTAAAAAAGTAAATATAACTGTTTAGCTGATTAGGTTACTTAAAACACTTACACACACTTTGTTTTATAACTTAGCTAGATAGAGGCTTAGCTCGCTGAATTTAGCTAGACATTAATTACTTTAGGTCAGGATAGATAAATGTTCATGCAAATGTTGTTGGCTGATGCCACCTATACATTACTTTAACTAAGTTAAAGGTCAGCTAGATGTTACAGTATTTGTGCTTCTGCAGGCTAAACATCAACCAACTTAGGTCCAACCAAGGTCATCTAGGTGTTGCTCTAACTGATGTTGGCTAGACTTTATCTGCTCTAACTGATGTTGGGTAGATTTTAGTTTCCCGTTAGTTAGATGCTACATTAGTTGATGTTAACTAGACATTCTAGACTAGACTAGACTCACTCTAGATGAGGTTAAATTGATAATACTTTAGCAAGACATGATATACTTTTGTTTTGCTGACAATACAGGACTTATTACCTTTTCTTTACTTATCATGCTGTTTGTTTGCATTTGCAACTCTGTGTCAGTAATGGGTGCAACTTAAACTAGATGAATGCATTCATTAGAAAAGGGATGTCCACAAACATTTGGACATATGATTCCACTGTAATTCCAAACATTAACATGTACCAGTATTTAAAAAAAATTATGATTGTAAAACACTTTAAGCTGAGCTACACACCTAGTGGTAGGAATGAAATACAGTGATAAAACCTGGAGGAGGCCAGTCAATCAATATCGCTCACTTTGATTCCCTTTGTCTTGTATTTTCTGGCCTTCATATTCGTGGTTGTGGCGATGGAGGAAAGCCTGTGGGCCGTGCATTAGTAATTCATAAACACACGAACTAGATTTGACACTCCGTAGTCTCGCAAAAGGAGGACAGGAGCTGCTTATGTAAGTGGGCTAAATAAACGGCGGCATGCAGGCGGCAGCAACGACGGCTATGGCCCCGGGACTACAATCCACTGCTCTTAGCGCTGTGCTAATGCCAAATTACCCACAACCCCTGCCATGCGACTGAGTGCAAATATGTTTGAAGAAGAGCACCCAGATGCCGACCCAGAATTAACAGATGACCTTGTTTCATGTCTACTTTAGAGTTGCTGGAACTGTTGGAAATGTTTGGAAATACAAATTTAACTCAACACTCAGAACTGGCCAGCAGTCGCTTCCATTTAGTACAGTTTAGTCAGCTACGTGCTGAGAAGGCTGGGGTTATTAAAGACCCCAGTTCATAGGGCTGCACCATATTGAAAAAAAATGACATAGCAAATGTTATTTTTTCAACTATATATATTTATTGCAATATTAAACAATGCAGGCACCACAACGTCACCAGCCCCGCCCCCACCCGTATGCTGTCTCTCGTAAGGACCAATCAAGAGCTGATAATTGTCGGATTGATCAATCACATTTTTTCCTCTAAGCTTTTAATAATGGGTAAATGCAAAAAAAAAAAATATTATAATAGTGGTGTCTATCATTAAAAATACAAAGTTACAAAGTTTAACAGAGAGTTTTAATAGAGGAAATAAACATTAGTGTAGTCAGCGCCGAGCACTCAAAAAAACACTAATCGGCCCTTTAATCAGGCATTTAAATGGCATTTTAAAAGGTAAATAAGAACATTTTTCTGGGATTAAAAGCGTGAATTCAGCTGTAACTGGAAATATCTGCGCAAAACTGTGCTGGGCTGAGGTGCACAGCTTTTCTCACGTGTGTTTACAAGCATGTGCCCAACCATGTAGATGGAGGCCATGCGGTTACCTCGTGTTTACTCCTACACCCCCCCACCCCCCCCCCCGCCTCGTGCTACCCCTTCCACTCATGCTTCTCAGGCAGCAGCAGCCTGTCACTCACACAGACACAGAGACAGCGCTGTGTATCTACTTGTTGTGTCAAGAATCACAACATTGCAACATGTCATGTCTGATTTAATTGCCTTAAGTGACATCACACGTCCTGCGCACATCGCGATGACGATGCTTAAACGATATATCATGCAGCCCTCTTCTTTTTAACTGTCTCTAGGAAAAACGGTTGCTACTAGATGTTGGAGCGTTGCTATAAGGATTTGATCACAAAAAAACAAAATTCTAGTAATCTCTTTCTCTCTCTTAAACTTTAAAAAAACAACAAAAGGCAGTTAAAAGTTAAAATAGTCTCATTATGACATAAAGCATTTAAAAGTCTGCTTTAGACATTCATAAATGCTAAATTCAAAACTCTGCTCTGCCCAAACTGTCTAGAGAGTTTGTACTCCCAGATATTTGATGGCTGTATTGAAGGACTTTACTGAAAATATCAATGAAAAAAGCCCAAAAATCATAAACTCATCAAAAAACATTGTTTTACATTGTATTTCTAATGCAATGCAATGCAGTGTTATGCACTTATCAATATCTTAAACTGGAAACGACTAGCCCTACTGATAAACAATCATTACAAACAGCTTTTAAAGGCTGCTTTAGACATTCTGAATTGCTGAATCTCAGAAAAGGCTCTGCGCTGCTCTTAAAGAACTGTCTGGTGTGTTTGCACTCCCAAATGTTAGGTAGAGGCTGTCAGAGTGACATAAAGATTTCAGTCTTCATTGGATGAACCACTGTGAGTCCTGTCTGGGTTCTATAATCTGTGAACAGCACAGCCATAAATATAAGCAGATTATTTACATTATTTCTTCTAAGCTTTTAATAACAGGGAAATGAAAATAAAAGAATCAGTTTTCACTTCGTAAAATGTAATTATAATAGTGGTGTTCATTGTTTAAAAAATAATTATGACAATATTCTGTGATTTTCTGTGATAGTAATTAAAAGCATTATTTAAAGCTGGTATTTCTCTGTATTTTTGGGTGGGATACAATAATTATAGTGTGGTGGGGTTTAGACCTTACAGACTAGAATTTTTTTTTCTGTATTATAATATCACAGGGTAGCTCTGACCTGACTGTGTGTTACGCTATCTTATATTAATGCATCACTAATGCATATAGATATATATTTTTATTTTTCCATATAGATATGTTTTTAGCTTTCCAGATTAATGGCCTGTGTTAATGTGTTAATGTTGACAGTCTTAGTGGACAGATAGTTAAATATCTTCAAATATAGAATTAAAAATCTCTATTCTGCAAGTTCTGATGGCTCTCTAAATTATGGTAGTTGATTTAAATTATCCAAATGGATGGAAAAGCTTATTTATTTAGACCACTTAAAAAGTATGAGTTTCTTTGATTTTACCAAACTGAAAACATTTGGAATATAATCAAGAGAAAGATGGATGGTCACAGCCATCAAACCAAACTGAACTGCTTTAATTTTTACAGCAGGAGTGGCATAAAGTTATCCAAAAGCAGTGTGTAAGACTGGTGGAGGAGAACATGTCAAGATGCATGAAAACTGTGATTAAAAAACAGGGTTATTCCACCAAATATTGATTTTTGAACTCTTAAAACTTTATAAATATGAACTTGTTTTTTTTTTGCATTATTTGAGGTCTCGAAAGCTCTGCATCTTTTTTGTTATTTCAGACATTTCTTATTTTCTGCAAATAAAAGCTCTAAATGGCTATATTTTTATTTGGAATTTGGGGGAAATGTTGCTTGTAGTTTATAGAATAAAACAACAATGTTCATTTTACTCAAACATTGTACCTATAAATAGCAAAATCAGAGAAACTGATTCAGGAACTGAAGTGGTCTCTTATTTTTTTCCGGAGCTGTATATTTTTTTTCTGAAATAACGTTTGAATAAAGTCTTGGCTTATCTTTCTCTCTCTCTCTTTCTCTCTCTCTCTCTTTCTGAGAGCAGATGTACTGAGCTCTTCACACATTCTGCCTTCTTGAACACTGTCTGTCTGCAGAACCGGTTTTGGCATGCTGAGCATTGGGAAGAATGCAGCACGCAGACAGAATTAACCAATTAGCGGCATGGGGGTATAAAAAGATGAGCTGGGATAATGTTTGTGAGCATCCAACTAGCACAAATCACAAATCTTCATTATCCACGCTTCCTGCCAACAACTTAAACACCCAGTCTGAGAGTGTTTGTTCTATGAACGCCTGGAAACACAACGGGAACCGGCCCAGGTGAAACAAACAAACTGACAGAAAGCTAAAATTACACAATTTCACCTGCGGCTGCCCGATAACATGTTCCTTAATCATTAACATGGTATTGGATTCCACGGCCCTCAGATCACGGGTCCAAACACAAAGCTGTTCGCTGGGATGTGTGAGTCAATCTCAATTCCAGTCAATAATGTTCAGCCATGTGTTTTAATATCGCAGCGCGTGTCGCAATAACTGCACAGGAAATGAAATGAAGCAACTCGTCTGAAACCGTGTTTTGTTTGGTTTCTGAAGGACACGTTCTGAATCGAGTGGAAAAAACAGCTGTCTCTCCAAACAGCCCCTCCAATAACACGATACTGATCTAAATCTCATCCCGAGTTAATCTCACACTACATTAAACGTCCCATCCAATTGATCCCCTAATGGAGGCAGCAGGGGAAATATTCAGAATATTCATGTGTTTTTTTTTTGTTTGTTTTTTTCGTGCTGAACCAAAACTTTGCATTGCTTCTGGTATTGTTCACTCAGGATCTTAGTGGAGTTTCTTTCTAAACCAACAATAAATCACCAAAAAAAAAAAAAAAACATGCCTAAGGCTATTTTCACACAGTGAGTGAAATTATCCCAAATCTGATCTATTTGTTATAAATGTCTGAACAGCTCAAACACACTGAATCTGATATTTTCAATTCCGATTTGAGCCGTTTTCATATGTGGTACTGAAATCTGATACATATATCTGATACAAGGCAATGCTACTCAGTCTGAACAGCCAGATCAGAATTCAAGTTTTTTTTTTTTTTTTTATCAATGCATCTCAACATTTTCTCCCCAAACAGCCAACAAATCACTAAAAACATTGCCTGAGGTTATGTTCACTCAGTAGGTGAAATTATCCCAAATATGATATAATTTTTATATATATTATATATTGTTAGATATGACACAGGTATCTATGTGGAAGTATGAACAGCAAAAAATACACTGAATCTGACATTTTTTATTCCAAATTGGGCCGTTTTCATATGTGGTATTAAAATCTGATATTTATCTAATACAAGGCAATGCAACTCAGTCTGAACAACCAAACAGCAAACAAATCACTAAAACCACTGCCTGAGGTTATGTTCACACAGTAAGGGAAATTATCCCAAATCTTATCTATTCGTTAAATAGGACACATGTGTGTTATCTGTGTGAAAGTCAGAGCAGCAAAAAGTATTCATATGTAATACTGAAATGAAATACAGATCAGAATTCAAGTTTTATATCAATGCAACTCAACATTCAATGAGTAGAAGGGGAAATGGATGACAGCAGTGAGTAAAGGGTTCAGTGGCAGAAAAAAACAAGTCAACAGACCAATGAAATATTTAAACTGATGTGTCTTTTCAAACTAAGTTAGAGACTTTTTGATTCTGGTATTTTTTTATCCAAGACCTCAGTAAGATTTCTCTCCAAACAGCCAACAAATCACTAAAAACATTGCCTGAGGCTATTTTCACACAGTATGTAAAATTGGTCCAAAGTCAAACTATTTGTTATATATGACGCTGGTATTTTTATCTGTGTGGAAGTCTGAATGGCAAAAACACACTGAATCTGACATTTTTTTTATTCCAATTTGGGCCGTTTTTGTATGTGGTACTGAAATCTGATAAATAGCTGATACAAGGCAATGCCATTCAGTCTGAACAGGGCTATGTTCACACAGTAGGTGAAATTATCCTAAACCTGATCTTTGTTATATATAGATATGACACAGGTGTGTTATCTATGTGGAAGTCTGAACAGAAAAAAACACACTGAATTCCGATTTGGATCACTGCCATATGTGGTTCTGACATCCAAAACAACTCAACTCAGTTGCAACTCAACTTTGAACAGCAAGATCAGAATGTCGTATTCTGGATAATCCTAGAAACACCTGACATTTTAAATAAATATTCGAAGAAATACCAATTATTTCTTTTTGTAAAGTAATCTTTTTTCTTTGAGAGTCCGTTCTTTTTCTTTAGATAGATCCATCATTCGGATATTCATTACCTGCAGCTGGTGTTCTATAGGTGGAATAGAACAGTAATAATGTGGAGTGGGCGAGATCTGGCCGGGAGAAGTAGATTAGAAACTCTGTGATCAGAAATGTCCAGCTCTGATATAGATAGAGGGTTTGAATTATTTTGGATTGTGGTCGTAATGAATGTGAAACTTCTGAAAGTTCTACCGAGGACAAAAAAAAAGTTTGGACAAGGATCAGAAGAGAATAAAAGCTTTAGCATTGAACTGAAGAGCTAGAAACTTTTGTGCAGAGAAGGTCATACAGTAAAAGTGACACATTATTAAGGCAAAATATGTCTTTCAGACCTAAATTAGATTCAAGTGATGAGAGAAATATAAGAATGCTTACAGAATGTTTTCCTTAATGTATTTGAAAACATGTTTCAGTAAATAAATAAATAAAACAATGAATAAATAATTATGTTTGTATGTTTCCTTGCTGTTGAAACATTTTGAACCCCTTTTCCTCAAGTTATCACACTTTCACTTTTTTTTCACAAAGAAATAATGTGTGGGTTTAGACAAAAGGTGTTGTCTTCCGAACTGATCTTCTGAATCCAGATGTGAATACCAGAAAATAATATTCTTATTCATTTTTTAAAAACCCAAATGTTTTCAGTCTGCTGCAGAAAGAAAGGAATTGGCCTCACTGTTCCAATACCTTTGAAATGGAACTTATTAATCTTACTAGTGTGGGTTTGGCAGGTTAATACATAACATAACCCATTTTGTTATAACAGGAAAGTTTCCTATACTGCCATAAAAAGAAACAGTGTCAGTGTATAGTGGACATTTGTCTATATTAAACCTTTAACCAACTGTAAGACTATAAGGCACACTTAAAATCCTTATTTTTTTTTTTTTTACCAAAAATCAACAGTGCCTTATAATCTAATGCCCCTTTTGTATAAATTCTACCAGTGAGGTTGTAAGGAGCAGTAAAGCCACGTCGCTAAAGTATAGAATAATAAGGGTGAGTTTTCAGTGAAGTTTCTCCAGCACTAAGGCTGGATGCAGCAGCATTAGCATTAGCCGCTAACCACAGCATTAGATCTTTCTCTGTTCAGAGGCGAGTATGTCACACTGTAATCTGTGTTTGCCATGTTAAAGCAAGCTATGTGGGATTAACTGCAAGATGATAGTTCCCTGGGTTACTGTAACACTCAGGGTTCTACAGTCTAATGCTATCAGGCAGCATTTACGGATAATGCTAATGCTGCTGCACCCAGCCTTAGTGCTGGATAAACTTTACTGAAAACTCACCCTTTGACAAAATATTGGAAATCTAAGCTAACTGTAAATAAATGGAAGCGCTGTACTCACCAAAATAAACAGTTTTTAGAAGAAACATCTGTGTAGATTAAAATCCAGCAATTGTTTTACTTTGAAAGAAAATGTTTTTTTTTTTAAGAATTACTGTTTTGTTTACTTCAATGTAGACATCTTGTCACTTAATGCACCTTATAATCTGGTGCGACTTAAAAAATATAAAAATAGACCAGAAAATGGTACTCAAAATGAGTTAGTGTTATTAATTAATGTGCAATTGGGACACATCCACAAAAACTAGTTGAGAAACGACCTTTCACCCTGCACCTAACCAATCCCAACACAAATCTGATTTAGTTTTATAGTTATAATAATGTAATTCATGTATATCAGTAAATCTGGCATTTTAAATTGAGATTCTCTGAGTTTAAACCTGAAACTCTTAACCAAGATCTATCATTCTCAGAGCACAACCTAAATAAAACATAAAGCGTCGCTTATATAATCACACTCAACTGCTTATGGTGATGTTTGCAGATGCTTTCTGTACGTAAAGAGGGACTAACATGAAACGGAAGAGCGTGAAGAGTATATATATACATAAAGACGTGTTGCTCACACTTCAGTCACTCTGTGGGATTTAGTACACACTTTAATGCACATTCTTCTGTTGGTGTGTAAACCTGTCCTAATTGAGTCGCTATCAAGATTATTTACATGGATGTATGCTAATAGATGGTAATTAGCAGGTAATTACTGGCATAGAGCGATGTTAAATCATCAGCTGGAGTAATCTTCCTGTGACTGGTTGTGTGGATTAATGATGTGCGGAGAATCTAAACCGGCTCTTTCTGCATCCGTGCAGACTGGCAATCTCGCTTACCCGTCACCCGGGGTTGCCTGGAAACCGCAGCCCTCGTTTTCCTGGTGAATCAGGGAGGAGGGAGGTGAGCGAAAACTCTGCCTCACTTATTAAAAGCTAACCCAGGCCCGGCTGTCACTGAATAAATCAGCCCGGCTAAAGTTCCAAAGAGCCGAAGGAGTCGAGACACTGGACACTCTCGCCCTCACCTGACTGATCTTTCACCTGGAGCATCTGGGACTTCTGATCTTCTGAAGTCTAAGAAGAAAGAAGAGAGAGAAGAAGAGCGAAATGTTAATGAACTGTGGCTGAGAACGTTCCGGATACACTATATCAACAAAATGATCCTGCAGTGTACTTTTGTTGGAGTTGATTGCATTCAGTACTATGACTGTACTATGACAGTATTGGATGGAGCACCATCAATATTCTGGTGACCACAGTTCCTCCCCTGTTCCACAGCTCAATGCTGGGAGGCTTTATACCCCTTTATAGCTCACATCTGGCATTGGGGGGGTATGGTGCCCATAGGCAGTGGTGGATTAAGTTAATTGGGGCTCCTAGTCTACACTTTGAATGGGTTACAAGTACACTCATCATTCCCATCATTAGTAGGGTCTCTGACTAAAGCACAAATCTAGGCACGGTCGGGCGGGGTAGTTGGTCAATCAGTGGGCCCTAATCATTGCATTGCACCAAGGCTGCCTGTGCGTTAATCCTGCCCATAAATAATTTTTACATTGAAAGTTTAGAAGGTTTTAATTCTCTCCTGTAAAGTTGCTGTTTTGGAGACAGCAACAGTGTATATATATATATATATATATATATATATATATATATATATATATATATATATATATATATATATATATATATATATACTGTATATACATTCACATATAAATACACATATACATGCCTAGAAAAATGAATAAATAAGCAATAATGAAAAAAACTTAAACAGTAAATGTCAAAAAAGTATATTTTTTTCCTATAAATTGACGCGAACGCAAGAGAGAAGACAGCATTACAGAGCTCAGAGCCTTAACATGACTAAGAAAAGACTACCATATTGATGTAAAGCTATCTGTCAACCCCTAATTGTATACCTAGTCTTCTCTAAATTTAAGAGGCACTAAACCCTAAAACATTGTTTTATTAATAGTTGAAATGTTTTCCTCTGAAGTAGAGGTGGGCGGATCGATCCAAATATCGATAATATCGATACCAACGCTGGTATTGGTATTGAGCAATACTCGTGTAAAAATATCAAGCTTATATTCAAGCTTTTTTCTCTGTCCCACGCACTGACTGCTTCGCACGAGATTCACCACAGTCTACTCTCTGGTCTCTTGTTGTTGCACATGCGTCACATGGCTCAGCAAAGCCAGCCAAACCGCCACGCAGGTAGGCTCAGCCTGGCCCCGCCCACTCAGCGCTCTCCTCGAGTCGACACGCCTCTACCTCAGGAGATTAGTGTTGAGTGATATTTTTTTACACTCTGTTTATTTAAGAAAAACTTGCATTTGAATTGCACTGAAAGGAAGACAATTCCTTATTTTTTATTGTTTTTCCAAATGACAATTCTATTAAAAAAAAGAAACAAAGAACTAGAAAAGATGTCTAGTGAGGGGAGAATTTTTATTTTATTTTTTAAAATATTTTTACTTTATATTTAAACTTTGTTTTGTTACTGTTCCATTGTTTCTAAACAAAATATGTTGATTGTGATACTAAAGTATTTTGTTATCACTTACAATGTTTGGTGAAATTATATCCTAGGTTTTTGGATCATTTGGATCTATAAAGCTTAAATATTAAAAAGTATCGGTATCAGTATCGATATCGGCAATACTGGCCCTCCGTTTACTTGGTATCGGATCGATACCAAAATTCCCGGTATCGCCCACCTCTACTCTGAAGTAACAAAACTGCTTCAAACTTTATAAACTTTTCCTAACCTTTAAAAAAGCTTCCACTGTGGTCATTTCTTTCTTTGCAGCACCCTCTCAAGTTTTTATGTGCTGTAGGCGGGGATGATGTTTCCATGTACTTCAGTACGCGGACACTCACAATATGCAAATCAATCAAAAAATAACACCCCCCCTAGGTGACGTCCAAGCATCTGCATCTCACCGCTATCAGAGGCACACTGCTGCTGCTACAGCTCAGCCAGTCAGTTCTCCCTACTTCCCCACCTCTAAACCCATACATCACCGAGTTCCCTTTTTCAGCATTTTTCCAATTTGAGCTGAGAGTGAAGTCAGCTAAAATCAGGGGGTTTAGTTACCAATTAATAAAATACATCATATCCCTAATCAATTGTGCAAACTTTGGGGGATTGCATTCTTTTCAATTAACCAAAATGTTTTTTTTTTCTAGTTTTTCTAGGCAAAGGATAAAACACTCAATTTATTGTTGTCCTTTGTTTTCTGTCTTTCTTTCAGAAGCCTTTTTAGTAGTGTTTGTTTCACTTTCCTAGTGTTATTTGGTCATTATTTTGAAATATGGAAAATAAACAAGACCTGCATTTGCATTCTGCCTCTTGTTACACCAAGGGGTGCTGATAATTCTAATTTTTATCCAATATTATTGAAAAGCATATCAAATATTCATTGCAAAAATGAGAGCAGTCCCATAACATATGAATTAATATAGCTTGTTTCTGCTTGCAACTGTTACACGTTGCATCAGTGTTGGAACCTACTGGATTTAAAAAAGGGACAGTAAAAAGACACAGTGTTTAAAAACTCCAGCAGCACTGCTGTATCTGATACAATACCTTATACATCACCACCACACCAATCAGTATCACTGCAGTGCTTAGAATATTATGACCCACCACCCAAATATTAATAGCTGCTCTGTGGTGGTCTCTCGTGTGGGGTCATGAACACTGAATAACAGAGTGAAAGAAGGATAATAATAAAGTATAGAGTAAAAACAGATTCAGGACTACAGTCACAGCCTGTAATTATAGAACTACAACACTTCCAATAGGATCAGTGGAGGTAAACAAATGAAAATTGGTATAATTCTATAATTAATCTGTGTATTTCATCACAATAAAGATACAATTATGTAATTTACCCCCAAATATTGTGCTAACAAATTCATCACAGCCTGGCTTTGTGTCAGAACGGCCGGATAAAGGGTTGGATTGTGCAAACACCGCTGATATCAGCTCTGTCTGAATAGATCAATAGATAGTTCCAAAATGGCTAACTACTCATCACCACCAAAAGCCTCTTCTGCTCTAGATCGTCTCCAACACAAATAAACAAACAAATAATATCCAATCTGTTCTTAATTGCTGTCTTATTGACACCAGAGTTCTGTGGAGTTATGCGAGGATGGTTCAGTTGGCAAGTTGTAGAGTTTGCTGGCATTCAAATATACGAAATCAAGAACGGAATACGCAATTTATTTCTGTAACTCAGCCACACTTTTTTTTTTTTTTGCTTTTTGCACTTGTTGGACTTTTTCACTGCTACACCAAATGATGTGTTCTGGCAGCCCAGCACAGAAGTCAACCATCAATTCATACCAAGTTTAAATAAATACAAGAGGAATAAATACATCTATTTTGCTGTTACTTTACAGCACTGCCAAGAACTAAATGAGAAACAAATTAGTGGAAAAAAATGGCAGCTTGTTATCATTATTTTGATTGTTGATTTTATTGCAGATGTACTGGATTATACTGTTTTCTTTTGTTACAGTTATTGCTGGGATTTTTAGTTCTGTACAGTTCAGTTCTGTTAATTTCCTGTACAACTTGATATAATTCAAAAATATTATTTTTTTTTGTGAACATCTTATACACAGAATAATACTGCATATTTTAAATTATTGCTGGCATTTCCTGTGCTATGAAATTACAATAATGATATAAATAATGTAGTGGAAGAGTCAGTCTTTCCAGGCTATTTTATAGAGAACCACTGTTTTTTTGTTTGTTTGTTTGTTTTTCTTTTTTTTTTTTTTGCACTTTTTGGACTTTTTCATTGCTAAACCAAATGATGTTGTCTGGCAGCCCAAATTCAGCGGGAAAATACATATATGTTGCTGCTACTTTACAGCATGGCCAAAAACTAAATTATTATTATTATTATTATTATTATTATTATTATTATTATTATTATTATTATTATTATTATTATTATTATTAGTAGTAGTAGTAGTAGTATTTATTTTACTTTTTTTTACCATAGGTATAGTAGATTATACTTATTTTCTTTTGATAGAGTTTCACAGTTAGGTTTGTTATATTAAAGCAAGGTAATGTATAGTGCCCTATTGCACATCTACAATATTTTACTTTATTTTACTGCAATATATTTTGCCAGAATTGTTACTTTCAGGGTCAGTTCTTTAGGTCCTTTTAAAGTTTCTTTAAAGTTATTTTTGCTAAATTAAATTATGTGTTCTAAAGTAAACCATCAATTTATAACCAAGTTTGAAATTCAGGGTGATAAAATACATATATTTTTCTGTAATTTTGTAGCACTGCAACACTAAATGAGAAAAAATGAAAAAAAAAAAAAACATTAAGTTTTCTTTTGTAAATTGGGTTCTTCTTTTGGTTGTTGTTGTTGATATAATGAATTATCCTGTTTTTTTTTATAGTTATTACAGTTAGTTATGTAAAATTGAAATAAGATAATGTATAGCACCCCAATGCAAATCTACAATAATTTAGTATAATTTAATAAATTAGTTTCTAGTGAATGCAGTATACATACTGTATGCAGTATGATAATACTGTATATTTACAGCTTTTATTGCTATTTTTAGACCTGTTAAATTACAGAATACAGTAAGAAGATAAGATAAGATAAGTCCTAAACATATTTTTCTGGGTCAGTCTTCCAGGCTTTTTATAGAGCTCTACTTTTTTTTTTTTTTGCACTTATTGGACTTTTTCACTGCTACAGCAAATGATGTGTTCTGGCAGCCCAGCCCAGAAGTCAACAGTCAATTCATACCGAGTCAATACATATATTTTGCTGTTACTTTACAGCACTGCCAAACACTAAATGAGAAAGAAATTACTAAGTGGAAAAATGGCAGCTTGGTTTTCTCAGGATGATAATAATTGCTTTTCTTCAGACCTTCTCTACAGTGCAGTGGCACAGTTTAAAGGATGGCACTCTCCAATTGTGAGCAGATGGGGAAAGTGTAAATGTGTGCAGTTGGAGTAATCCACTGAGATATCCTGTAGCTCAGGAAATACACCATTCTCATTCTCTCCACTAAAATAAGACCCTTATCAGCCATGACATGCTGCTCAATATTCCTGAGACACGCAGAGAGAGTGAGAGAGAAAATGACAACAGCTGAAGAAAAGACTGTGGCCTGATAAGAACTGAGAGAAAAAGATATATATATATATATATTTATAGTCAAGATTCCAGAAGGAGCAGCATTTATTTGGGCTGGGTGAGAAAGTCAATAATAAACAATAAGCTAAACAATACAAAGACAATAGGTGCACAACAGGAAGACTAACGCCATAAATAATAACAACAAAAGAGATGTTTGAGTGCAGAATAATAAATATATCAGACTATAGACTGGTACTGGAGTCCAGACAGCGGAGAAGTCAATGCAGTAGAGAATAGGGCTATATAATAGTACTTTCTATGAAGCCTGTATTTATAAGTCATTAATAATGTGGTTATAACTAATTACAACTTGTCACTAATGTTTTGTAAACAAAATAATCCTGTGATGCACCATAGTGCACTTATAATTAAGTAATAGCCAAGCTATTACATAACCATTATAATTATTTATATGCATTTTCAATTAATTGAACAAGAAAGAACAACATAGACAATTACTGCCTGAGTCACTTGTACTTGTAGATAAGACAATACTCTCTTTACTGTTCTTGCTATAATGTTTGTGTTATAACATGTTTAGTAGTTAATTATAAGGGCATTATTATAGTAGAGTTATAGTGTTTATCATCATGCTTACAAAGGCGTTATTACTAAGTTATAAGTAATAAGCTATAACTGCATTTATAGTTTAAACAAAAAAATAATGAGGTTTCCAGCCACTGTTAGACTTTGGGAGGGTGACAGGAGGGGCAACTGCCCCCCTAGTGCCTCTGTTGCTTGAATAGCATCTCTAAAGTGCCCTCTAGAGTGGCAAAAATGAAGCCATAATATTGCTCTCATAATAGGATAAACTGTATTTGATTTGATGGTACAAGACAAAGTAAATTGCTGCTAGCAATGTAACAGAGTTTAAAATCTCATTCCCATTCTTAAACTTTTATCTATTCTGTCCATTTATGTTTTCAGTTTTAGCCAAGCCCCCTCTAGAAACTACTGGCCAATAATACGTCATGCAGTAGGTACCCTTTTTGGCCCATGTCTTTCAAACAGTCTGAGTGCATCACTGTTAACATGCTAACTTTAACACCAGTTTTGTGACTTTCTGTTTGCAGTGTGAAAATGCTTTTATAGAAGTCTTTTAGACCAATTATAAGAAGTTAGAAGATTAAGGCTATCATCACCCATTAAACAATAGAAGAAGAAAAAGAAAAGTGTTGTGCTAATCTCTGTTGATTTCTGTATCTACTGTAACTGTAGATTAACCCTCTAAGGGAATATGTTACGGTCAGTCTGCTGCGGGGCATTCCTGTATTCCAAGGGAGTCAGATTCTGGCAGGGAGGCAGAATTTGGCAAAACACCTGGAAAACAATTCACCAAATCGACAACAAGGCGTCGGCCGATGAATATCATTCTACAAACCAACCGATTAGAGGTATAGGGAGAGTCCAGCCACATTGGTGATGATGACAGTGTGTGGTAAACTTCTTTAATATGCTCAGTCACTAAACTGCAGAGAATCTGGACAAAACAACCCAAAGATCTTTGGTATAAAACACTGTATGACAGGGTTATCAGTTTCATGACAAAACTTTTTCTAATGCTATGTTTTTTTTTTTGTTTTTTTTTTCAGGCTCTGTGTTTGCGATTGTCAAACTCCATGTACAAAGTTGTAGAGCACTCTCTCTTACCTCCATCCACCTCCAGCAGCTTTTACTGCAGTGTGTCAGTGAACTCTACTAAATCTGAAGCTCTTGGCCTTTCATCTGGGACTCCATCTCGACCAGAGTGATTTGACCGTTCCTCCACACAAGGGTTGTGTACTGGTGGCTTTTATTCAGTTCACTGTGGGCTCTTATGTACCACCAGCTTCTAGCCAGAACAGAATGTCCCTGTTCTCCTGATGTGAAAGGTGTGTAAACATAAAAACAAAAAAAATAAAAAAATAAAAAAATAAATAAATCTTTTGTCTGTCAAAAAGAGAAGAAATAGAGAAACGTAAAAAAAACAAGTTAAAAAAACATGTTGAAAAAAGAGCTTAAAGCTGTTCACATTTAACAGTGAAGAGTGTTTTTTTAAATACATACAATTCCCTGTCAAAATAAAAATATTCACTTTCATCATTTCGCTATGTGTATAGTAACTGAGCATCTGAATTACTTTACTGTTTATTTAAAAACTCACTTTAAAAAAATCACAAAATAAAATTGCACATCGAACTTTGTATAAGACCTACTGTACACTGTAAAAAAATGAATAAACATTACAGAAACGAATCGTAGATATAAAACGTTTTTTTTTTCTGTCTTTTATGTAAAAAAAAGAATATACCTGAAAATCACACTAAAAACATCTGTTTAAATAAATCTTCTGTAAAATTTAAATGACAGAATCTCAGTTTTTCAAATGAACTGTACATTTTTAAGGGGTTTGTCAATTTACTATAAAAGATGTCAGTAGATATTAAATAACAGTTTGATAGTTAATTTACAGATGATGTCTGTAACTTTACAATATTTTTATTCAATTTAATTTGATCATTATTATTATTTTTTTTTTTTTGCAAGTAGCCAGGAATGTCAGATACCATTATTGTGCATGGTAAGCCTGTCACACTTTAACCTGATATTTTTTCCAAGTATTTGTGATATCTTTATTCATTTATTTATCTTTTTTTTCACTGAATGTTCTCGCTAATGCTAAATTCTGCTCTACAGAAAGAGATGCCCCGGGGCAAGTTGGACCGGGCCGCTCTGCATTAGAGTGGCTGACTGTGAGTTTGAGCAGATGCACATTTATAATTAGCTCACTATTATTAGCATCCAGCCAGAGCCAGAACCCAGAATCAGAGTCAGAATCAGAATCATCCAGACGGGCCGGGTAGCATCAGTTGTTGCTAGCTCAGTCACTCAGTCGCTTCATCTCGTTTGCTCAGTCACTTTCTCTTTCCCGCTCTTCTGATGTAAACCGTGGCCTACTTTCGCTAATCCCGTAATCACGTTCCCCCCGGTCCCAGAACTCTCGCCCAATTCTCGCTGCTCATTTGGATGGCGTGGTTTGAAAGGTGCAGATGCAGAATGAAAGCGCTACATCATGCTGACCCTGCAGACACACTCGTTATTGTGGGACGAGGGAATAGCCCACCACCAATCACAGCATCCGCTGATCCCTATCTGCATAGCCCTCAAACTCTAATTGGACGGATTACTGACATCCGAATCGCGGCGGCGCGGCTTGACTAATGACTTCCTGTCTCGGTTTTTCAGTCTCCTCCCGATTTGGGTCTGCGGGGAGGCTGCGGCGCTCCTCTGGCCCCCGGCTGCAGTCCTCTGCTTTATTGCACAGCTCACAATGCAATCTAATCTGCAGCTGCGGGCATGCTAACCTGCCTGCTAAATAATAAACAGCGCTGGACACGGCCCTGCGACGCCAGCCGTAATCCCAGGTATTGCTTTCTGCGTTTATTGCTCTACGTGTTCATTATCCCCCCACTTGTCCTCGGGCTGCTAAATTATTATTGTTTTCGGCTCGACTTTGCGTTTCCAGCCCTCCACTCTGCGCTTTGCTCCTTAATCGAAACTTAATATTTGAAAGCTCTGCCTTTTATGCGGACGTCGTAGAGTATGCATTATTTCAGGACTCATTTATTTATAGCTAGAATCCATTTATTACCATTGTACATTCGGTTTGATGGGTTATGCTGCGGGCACATTTTATGATGAATGGGCCACTAAAAATCATCGTACAGATCGTACAGGGAATACGAAACATCTTGTTACATTAAAATGCACTCTGCACTGGGTGGCCAAATGTTTGTGGACACCCATTCTAATGAACCCATTCTAATGTACAAATATACACACAGACACACACAGCTTATCTAGAAGTATTGGGGTTTCAAACCATACAGCTCTGGAAAAAAAATAATAAGAGACCACTTAATGATGATGTTTTTCCTTGATTTCACCAAACTGAAAACCTCTGTAATGTAATCAAGAGGAAGACGGATGATCACAAGTCATCAAACCAAGCTGAACTGCTTGATTTTTTTTTTGTGCACCAAGAATGGCATAATGTTATCCAAAAGCAGTGTGTAAGACTGGTGGAGGAGAACATGCCAAGATGCATAAAAACTGTGATTAAAAAACAGGGTTATTACTGGAGCTTCATTCAATACTTTTGTACCTCTGGATGGGATGAGATGGAAAGTTGACCTCACTGAACGTAAAGTTTAAGATGTGCTCAAACTTTTATATATGTTATAATATTTAAATGCATATAACTATTTTAAATCTCATGCAATTTTAAAAACCCCAAAGGATGAATACAAGCATGTCGGCAGTGGCAATTATGAAGTTTCAAATGGACATTTTAATTTTGGTACATAAAAAAAGTGTATAAATGAGCCTGAAAGAGACACAATGAATGACTCTTTTTTCGCAGATTCTTTTCTCTGCTGCCAGTGTTTAACTTGTCCAACACCTGTAAAAGATTCATTGTGCTGTATCTGTACCTTCATCAAAGGCCTAGAACTATTTCATTATAGATTTATTTTATTTCAATAAATTCAATAAATTGGTCTCATCCACAAAAAAAAGGAAGAAAGAATCACCAGGCATTAGATCTATCTCCTGAAGGTCAACAGTTTCTGTTTAAATTCAGCTTCAATGAGTCTCATTTTGAATCATTTTGAATCATTTAGTCATTTTCTATTTGAACAGGAAATAAATTTTGTACAGACCATGGTCATTTCCTTTCAAATAGATAGCTGTGTCCAGTACCATTATCAGGTCATGGACCTGCAGCAGTAGAACATGTATGAGATAAGAGGGGTGAACTTGAAGAAAATGACCAGGTAAATGGGGTGACAGAAGGAGATGATGAGACCATGGTGAAGACCTGTGGTTCACGGGAGTTCAGCAGTGCAGCTAAGCCATTTCATATTTCCAGTTTAAAATTTTGAGAATTCTTATCCAAAGAATTTAAAGTCTACCTCAACTAGTTTATCAGTTATCTACCAGACAAAAAATGCAACAGGTTTCATGTCCAAGGTTAGCATTGTTAGCAATAGTGTTTTGAATATTAAAACAACGTGACAAATGTCCACAGACATAAGTGATTGATTAAATAAGACTCTAATACAGGGGTCGGCAATTAATTTTGGCCACGGGCCAGATATTTTCCAAGCCATTACCTGGCGGGCCACAAAACAAAATTCTGTTTTGGAAAATAAAGTGTAATGGGATGGAGTGCTACAGACTAGTATCTCTCCGGCCTAGAGGGCTGTTGAACCCAATTGCAGAACAGTTGATCTCAAACCAGGTAAACCCAAGAAGAAAGGAAAAAATAAATAAATAAAATACTGCTCCTCACGCGGGATTATACCTGTGTCGTTAGAGTCGCGCTCCAATACACTAACGCTAGTGAATTGGGACACGGGCATGAAAAAATGCCCTCATAAGGAGATGCGCCCAAGAACAAGCGGGAAAAAGAGAACGGGCGGAAACTAAAGTCATGTTGAGTGCGAGAGAGAGACAGGGGAGGAATGTAAACAAAAGCTCACCAGAGAAGCATTTTATTTATTTATTTTATTTTTCAGTATCGTTCATTATAATTCAAACAACCTCACAGGCCAGATGTTTCATGCTTGCTCTAATAGATCATCTACGATTCTGAAGTTGGGGTTCGTGAGGCTCTCCAGACTTTCCAAATAGGTAACTCTGACTCATGAGGGTATTCCAGTTCAAATGTACTACTTGAAACATGGAAGTTCTGACATTTATGTTCAACTAGAATGTAGCTTAGGCCTATTAAATAAACATTGACAGAGCCCATTAAAGTAAGCATCATTGATAAGATTACCTACACTATTGTGTATTTTTTATTCTACACATTACTAAAGACCTGTAAGATTTGGAATAACCAAGTATCAGTTATCAGTAATATTATAGGAAAAATATAGAGTTTGTTGAGCATCATCTAAAACCTTTATTTTCATCTCTTCCAGACACTGGATTCTTCTTAAGGGTCTTGAATGGGGTTGAGGTGCCGTATAAGTGTTTTTTTTTATTTGCTGCACATTGCAATTTCCCACGGAATAGGCATTGTGTACACTTTTTATCGTAGGTTTTATCAGACTGCCTTGTCCTCATCTCATGCCACATTGATGAGGTTGGTACTTAGTACAACATATTTTAAGTTTGACGTGGGGTACCCTGAATCTAACTTTTTGCAAATCTATATTTGGCATATTCTAAGATTATTGAAATATTGGATAAACCAGTAGCCCTGTTTTTAAACATTTATTACTTTATAAATTATACATTGATGGCATCTTGTGCTGCTACAGTTCTGCATGGCTTTCACCAGTTTGTAAAATTTAATTTCATCCAATTTAATTGACTCTGTACTTTCTTATGATCTGCTCAGAAGTTTATCTATGACATAAAGTGAGGAAAGCATTGTTCTTCAAGAAGAAATACTTAAAAACAAACATTATTTCATCTAAAAATGTGCTAGAGCTAACAGTGTGTTTCTGTATTCACTTATTTACATTGAAAAAAGTGAAAAAAAACTTTGGACCAACTTAAAAAAATTACTCTATATATATATATTTTTTTTACTTATATTTATGATTTAGTTAGAATCTTACATTTTGATTTAAAATCAATCAATATATTATTTAACTCAAGTACTGAAAAGTTCCTTAAAACAAAGATTAAAGATGATTTATAATAACAATCTGGAATAACAGTCTGGAATTTTTTTCTGTTAAAGCAATGTGTAAATTTCAATAAACAAATTAAATAATTTGAATTCTGTTAGTTAATTTTATAAACTTTCCGTAATGTCATTTTCAGCCAAAATGCATTGTTTATTTTTATATTTACCATAGTCACAAGAATAAAACCTAATAAATTATGTTAGAATAATTATAAAACGACTTAATACTCTAATATTAAGTAACAGTTGAATCTTTCAAAGTCTCTAATCAGGCCTTAATGTTTTAAGTAACAGCAATATAACTGTGCAGTTAAACAACTACGCTCTTACAACTTGCTCTTACAGCCGACAACACTGCATACAAGCGTTCAATCATTATATAAAACTTCCCTCGGTAACTAAGAGAAGAAACCCTGAGAAGAACAACTTCACAATGATGGTGAGAGAGGACACGCCCATTACGTGTAATAGTGGTGACGGGAGCCAATGGGAAGAGTGTGAGACTGACTGACAGGAAAAACTCCAGGAGGAGTCTGATCTGATGTGATGTCATAACCTCTGAAATAAAGTACAAATATTATTTGAGTTAAATTATTTAATTATTTTTTTTTTAATAGGGAATGGATTTGCTTTTATACAAACTGAGAAAAACAGGTTTAAACCAGAAATCATATTTTTTCATTAGACCAACATAAAAGTGCACTTTAAATCAATGACATGGTCGTTACACTTTTTTCAGTGTATTAGACCCCTACTTTTCAGTCATGAAGAGACTTTTCATAAGATGCTCTTCAGCAGAGATGTGATGGTTACTCTGAAGCTTTCAGAACCGTACATGTACATCTTTCACACATGATTTAAATGGCTTTTTCTCCCTACTGAAAGCCGCCCTGCCTTTTGGATTACTGTTACCATGAGTCCCAGTTGGGGGAGAATAAATGGCAGGATAATGGCACTGAGGAGGATATTAAACCCAGTTTCGCTCCCACTAAAGTCTTTTACTGTGATGTGCACATTGTAATTCAACCATTACACGCCTCGGCTTCGATCACGCCGCGACACGCTCTGAGGATTAAATAAAGCTCCTCATACATGTTCCATCGCATGCAATCAAATGTCAGCTCTAACTAATATGCCAGTTACGGGGATCCTTCAGAGATTCTGAGGACTGGGAATCAAAAGTTTGAACAGTGGCTATTGGTTTAAATGCCAGAAGTGTGGTAGGTTTTCTCTGGGCAGGAACGTGGTCCTACTAGAGTGCTGTATAGCTTCTAAACAATCATTCAGACTTATTGAACACTGAAATCCATGTGTATTGTAAAAATGCATCTAAATGTAACAAACAGTATGTATGTATATGTATCTCAACTCAGAGTAGGAACATCACTAACAACAGATTTTTTTTTTTAAAGATTAGGCTGTCTGAAGTAACTTTTCCAGTACTGAAAATACTATACATACAGTATATTACATATTTACAAGTTCCAAAATGTCATGAATCATTGATAAAACTAATAATATAATGAGATAATGACACTGAATTCACATTAATAAAGTATATCTAATAAAACATTTTCCAAGCTTCCAAATTTGAACAATTATTAATTATACCTCAGTTAGTTCCGACCCCGCAATGTGATTGGCTGAGAGGCGTTTTATAAATGTGACATTATTAGCCGATAATGCACTGTAACCGCAGTAGATAAGCAAAGAAGCAAAGGTGCAGCACTTACAAACCAAATACAAACCAAATGCGATGTCATTATGCACCACTGTGGGGCGCTGAAGTGTATATAACAAAACCAATCGCATTTTCTCATCCTGTTTAACTCAAAATCTTGGAACTGTGGTATAATCACAATAATACACTCAAGGTCCATGCTATAACGTTTATTATTGCTTAAATAAAGAATGCTTTATGAATTTACAAAATGACATCAAACATTCAATGAAACTGCATTACATTTTGAAATATGCTTGCCAAACATGAAAAGCATCTGATCAATTTTAAAGGCATAAAGAGTAACACTTATAGTAAGAGTAACAAACAGAAGACATTTTATTTGCATTATAAATATAGAATTCACAAAAAACATGTATCAGCTCTGCTCTCATCTGTGCAATGCTGCCAGGCAGTCATTTACAGACACAGGAGAACAAATCTGACCATTATGTCATGAAAAGGTTTTGGGGTTTGTCTCAATATTGCATAGAAATATTACTTTTTATGGGTTCAGAGTGCTCCAATGGACTAAAGTGCTGCCTCTTTGATCTGAAGATCACTGGTCCAAATCTTGATCATGGAGCTTGTCCATTACCTACCAGAAATAAATAAAAAATCAGTAGAAATGCTTTGGCTTTTCCGCTAGCAAAATATATATATATATATATATATATATATATATATATATATATATATATATATATATATATATATATATATATGTTATCGAAATTAAATGGCAAGTTAAATGGCTTCTTTGGTTGAATTGCATCACAAGGTCGTCCATTCATATTTCAACCAGTAACTGGTCTCCTCATTTTAAATAAATAAATTTTATCCACCTCTGAGGACATCTATTAACCTTAACCTTAGAACTACTATTTATCCACGTAAACATGAATTCTCCATAATTGTGAGAAGAATTTATTTAATTGTGAGCAATTTTATTTATATGATGTGATTTCTCCTGTTTTTCTTGTTATTTTGTTGTCTTCTCTCCTCACTGCTGTTTTATTTATCTCTACATTGATATGACTGATTAGATGTCCCTCAAAATGTACAGTATCTCTAGGTTGGGTGAAATAGATTTCCAAAAAATAAGTATGCTGACCTAACATTCATCTAGAAACAGGACTCAAATACACAAAACCACAATATTATAAACATTATTTCAAGACTGATAGACATAGATACGTGTGGACTTGAGCGCCCAATGAAAATTCCTTTACTAAGGGTTCCATTACCTCGATGCCCAAAAATCACGCATTCTGAGGAACAGCGGGTCAAGCTGAGCCATATCAGAAACTCCTAATCTCTACAGTGTCAGAACTAAAGGCATAGTATGGGCACATTTTGGTTCCCTGCGGTAAAAACAATACAAATGTTCCCTCAAAGCTAAACTACATTTACTCTCCCAGGAGGAAGCACCATGTTTGTACTTTTTATAAGCAACAAATAAAAAGCCTGGAGTCACAGCAGAGCGTGTGGATAGAATGCAACTTACAAATGGAATAAGGTCCACCCCAGAGACAGTGGAGTACAGTACATTTCCTCCTGAGGGTGTAGAAACAGTAGCCAGGGTTTCAAGTTATTGACAGTTATACAATTTTACCAGAAAAAAGTGAAATAAGTCTTACTGCTATCTACTACACTGTAAGCCCAGATAAGTTGAATTTACTTAAAAATTTTAAGAAACCAGTTGCCTTAAAAAGTTAAGCAATGGGTAATGAAAACCTAAGTTAGCATAACTTAAAAAATCAAGTTATTACAACTAAAGTGGAAGTTTATTTTACTTTTTTTGTTATACTGTAAGACTGGATAAGCTAAGTTTACTTATTTTTTATTACTATTTTTTTAAAGCAGCCAGTTTGCTCCAATTTTTTTAAGTAATGGGGAATGAAAACAACAAGTTATTACAACTTATAGAGAACTAGATTTATTTCTAAGGTAGCCCTGGGGGAATCACTACACACTGATGGTGAGTGTCAAAAACTGTTGGATACAGCCAGTATGCAAATAGATTGTGACAAAAGCCAATGGAAAAGAAGTTGCCAATGACAACAGACTAAACTCAGTTATTATAAGTTGGTTTAACTCAAAGATCTCAGTTTGAATGTCTATGTGCCTACGAATGTTCAACTAACTCAAAATAGTTGAATATTGTTTAGAAATATACAATTCTATGTAAAACAGACTTAAGGAGTATAGGGTGTAAAGTTAAGGGTAGTGTAGGAATTATGTAGCTATAAAGAGTAATATAGAGTAGCATAGGGATATATAGAGAAGTATATGCAGCTATATGGTTTATAGGGTACACTAAAAGAAAATAAATCTGAGCGCTAGTAAATGTAACATAATTAAATCTCTGTTATTAACAACAAAAAATATGTTTCTACCTTTACATGAATATATCTAGTTTTTAATTACTCCACATTTGTTCAGAATACAAGACATTGTGTATTTTTTCCTTAATATCATTTATTTATGTAATCCCAACAAATCTTTTTAGGTACACCTGCACAACAAACACAAGTCTTGTTATACTTACTAGGGTTTTAGTCACTACCTGTGTCAATGCTCTTTCTACAGTGTTGGTTCATGCAGCTTTCTTATAGGCTCCTGGTACCATATATTTGCATATTGGGTGTGGCCTCTCTCTTATTTACTATCTTTGTGTTGTCTGTTGCACAAATCTACCTTATCCTGGGCGTGCAGTAATTATAATACATATCTTGATTGAAGCTGGTGAAGAGAAGGTAGCAGTAGAATGACACTGGTAAACTTAAGAAATTGTCAGCAAGCCCTGCTGTCATTTTCTGGATCAGCTAAAGGGTCTGATGGTCACATAGGAAGGTCAACTGGGAGATCGTAGCGGTTGTCAAGTTTTGAAATGACTAAGGACTTAACAAGCGTCTGGGTGGCATTGTCTGGGAGAAAGGGTCAAAACCAGCAGAGCTGAGCCAAGATTCCAGCAAAAGCTGAGATCCGTAAGAATGTTTTATTCTTCTGTAGACTGCATACCGAGGAAATGGCCATCTGAGAAGACCACTGCAAGATATGGACTCGTAATATCATTGATGCATTGCAGCTCTCTTTGGTTCTATGATATTTCATAGCAATATATTAATAAAGGAATGTTATTTTACTATTTAAACAAGATACTGATCCCATTTAAGTTCCATGGTCCCCAGGGATGGTTTATTGTTTCCTTTGACTTGATTAACTAAGCAAATGATCTGGGGTTGCTGCAGATGGTCAGGTCTAGGTTCAGCAACAGTATGTGCTGAAAGAATGAGGTCAGCTGACTACCTGAATAAACTGAATATAGACCAGGTTGTTCCATCAATGGATTTTTTCTTTCCTGATGGCACGAGCATATTCCAAGATAACAATGTCAGGATTCATGGGGCTGGAATTGTAAAAGAGTCCAGACCTTAACCTCATTGAGAATCTTTGGGAGATGCTGGAGAAGACTTTGTGCAGGGGTCAGTGTGTGACACAAATGCATGCCAAGGGGAGAGGAATTTCGGCAGAACAACACTTTTTTTTGGCTGCATCATCTTTCGCAATAAAAACAAACCAGATTGTGGTTCAGTTTATCTCAGGACTGAAACCACTTTCCTTGGTCCTTTGATTCGGACGTGATTCAGGGCATCTTCCACGCCTGCTATATTGGTGTAACCCAAACTGTAGTCCAAAGTTCTGGAGTATATGTGGCTAATGTGAGAGTATTTTATCATATTGTGATCAATTTTGACAATAGTATCAGCAATATACTGTAATTTTTTAAGCATATGAGGAATATCATCAGGAATTAAAGAACACTGACCTAAACTGTACAGTTCTTTACAGAGAACGTTAAAATCCAGTCTAACTGGAAGATTTGGAATGATTTTGAATAGGTGATACTATTTTACGAGAGAGAAAAATACTTCTAAACTTTCAATGGAAGTCAGTGTAAAAAGAGGTTATTTCAGGTCATTTTGAAGTATTTTTATTTGTCCGTTGATCAAGAAATTTTGCCACAGTGTAAGGGACAGTTTGTCTGTTCAAATTATGTAGTAAATTAAATATTGACAACAAAAAAGATACTTGTTTTTCATTGGACAGCGACATTATGCATTTTGTCTGCATGTCAAAGCAATGCAATTACTATTGTGTATAGTGTAAATGTTTTTATATATCATGCACTCTAAAAAACAGAGGTACGATACGAGTACTTTTTTGTACTCGAAGGTACACTCTTTATAATTGTACCCTCAAAGGTACAATATTGGTCTTTACAGGGTCAGATTTGTTCCCTCTGAAGTACAAAGTCATTTCTAACAGCTATAAGTACAAATTTGTACCATTTAACCAGCCAAAGGGTACATTCAGTATTCTGCATCACTGTACTAATGAACAATATATATTTAAATTGCACATTTTTTTATTTGAAAGCCAGACAATTTTGTATCATCAAGTTTTTGAGCCATATTTAGTTGATGATAATGTTTATAATCTTTATGATCTTTACTGCCACAAAAACCATGGGTACAAAAAAGGACTTTCACTGAAAGGTACTTTTTTGTGCCTCAATATAAGGTACAGCCCCAGCGACAAGCTTTGTACTCTTTTAAGTACAAATCTGTACTTATATTTCTTAGAGTGTGATACAATACTTTTTACAATATATCTGCTGCACTAACCCGGAGCAAACAAAGTTATAATCAGTACTGGATGTAGATTTAATGTGTTATATATATATATATATATATATATATATATTGAACTTTCCAGAAAACTCTCTGAAAAAATGGCTGCTTTATACTCCCAAAAACATATTTACTTTGAGTAGTCTGTATAAGTTTCACGGTATTCACTGTATTGACGGGTGAGGTGATTGGCACAGGCTGCTGGCTTCTTAAAATTCCCAGAGCGCTGTGTTTTGGCCGTTCCCAGGAAGAGTTGCTGATTACCGCTAACACAGACGCACAGTATTTGGACGAGTGGCGGCAGATAAGAGTGTCGCTGACATTAAACGGCACCAGGAAAATGGCACGGCGAAGAAAAGTGCAGAACTGGCTCTCTAAAAATAGCAGCCTGAGGGACGGGGTGAAGCGATCTATCTGGACAAGCGAATCTGTTCAGACTCACCCTACCAAAGAATGTCTAACTAATAGGATTGCAGCAAACTGCCTCGCTGGAAGCCATGGCAGCCTGTCTCCAAGGACACAGATTCACCTTTGAAATCAGGGCGAATGCGGCGCAGAGAGGCAAAACCGGCCTCAGAGACGGCACTGCCAGAACCGGCGGAGTCGATTTGGAGTTTGAGTTGAGTCAGGATGAATTCTGTTTAATGGTGCTTCATGTCGTGGCTTTGGGTTCTTTACCAAATGAGAAATATTCACAGTAGTCACTCACTGACGGGACTGAGCTGGATATGAGATTGACAGTGCCTGAATTAGCCAAGTATGGATTTCATTTTTATAGTATTTATTGCAAATTGGTAAATGCATGCAAAACTTTCAGTGTTGAAAAAGATAAAGAGCACAAGCTTAACTTTCTAATCTCCATGATCTTCAATCCTTCAGAAGCACTGCATCAAGAACCATCATTCCACAATCAATAGCTTATAGAACCACATGAACAAGAGATTACTTTACAAACCTTTATTAACAACAAGCTCTACAGAACAGAGTTACTACACTGTAAAACCCAATAAGTTCAATAAATTTAAACCATTAGTTGTAATCGATTACCTAAGAAAATTTTAAGTACAGTAAAATTGAGTAACGTAAACTACACTGGTTGAATAAGAATTACATAATTCATATATCTTCCACCAAATTACCCAGAATACAAAATATATGATAGTATATTACTTTTTGTTATATCAATTGCTTTGCTCAGGAAATGATGCTTGTTCTTACAGCCTACAACACAGAGGCCAGACAGTTAATCATAAGCTAGCCCGGGGGGAATCACTTCACACTGATGGAGAATGTCAGAAAATGGGCGACACACCCAGTATGCAAATATATTGTGCCAGAAGTCAATGGAAAAGAAGCTGCCAATGACAACAGACTGAATTCTGTATTTATAAGTTGATTCAACTCAAAGATTTCAGTTTGTAAGTATATGTGCCCACAAATGTTCAGCTAACTCAAAATAGTTTGGTAATGTTTAGAAATATCCAATTTTTACATAAAACAGGATTAATTTATTTTAGTTCAGACAAATAGTGTGTTTACAGTGTATATTCACTAATACCACTTACAACTTTACTGTACTGTGTGTCAACTTCTCTAAAGGCACGGTGGAATCTGGAATGGACCATCACATAGTGAAAATTGAGGTCAAATGAAAGGTATTCCAAAACATTTTTGGAAGAAATGCAAGTTATGAGTTCTGGGCCAAAGAAAAAAAGGGACCATCCAGACCGTTATCAGTAATAAGTTCAAAACCCAGGTTCTGTCATGGTATGGGGGTGTGTCATTATATTTCTGTGGTGCAACATTAATGTATAAAATATTTTAAGATCTTACAGCAACATTTGCTGCCTTTAAGACTAGTTTTTTTTTCAATTTCCTAGAAAGCTTTCTTACTGGAAGCTACAGTGACTTGTCTTCAAGGACACAGATTCATCTTTGAAATCAGGGAAAATCTTAATAGGATTCTCAGAAAATGTGTGCAAAGCTAAAACTGATTTTCCATGAATAGGACTTCAGTAATAAAAGAAAGCACATCGGAATGTCTCTGGAAATTTATGTATGTATGGTTCTTTAGTTAGTTGGAATAACGTCGGATCAAAGACGTCAACCATACTGACTCATTTTCATTTAAGCTCTGATTAGTCTAATCTCACATCATTTATACATAAACTATATAATTATACTATATTGTTGTCATCTCATAATGGTATGCAAATCCTTTGGCATTTTGAAGGTGCTACAAATAAAATATGTCAGCGGTTGATGAGGCTAAACACATGAATATGAAGTAAATGTCTTTATAATCACATTTTGCATGAGTCAAAGGTATTGAGGCCTAGCTTTACCACCTGATTGCAGCACTGTAAATAATGCAAGACTTTTCCAATACTTTACGTATTTAATATTGTTTTGCCACCAAACTAAGAGAAAAAGTTAAAAAATTAAATGGCATTCACCCCTATTTTACCCCAAAGATAATTGATCAAATGTAACAAAGCTAGCAAACAAACAAAATACAAAATTGATGTGCCAAGTTGGTCTGAGCAGGATGTTTTTCCAGATCATCAAAGGGTAGGAGCTCTATATTCCTCTCTCAAGGTCAGGATTTTTCTGGCCTTTTTTATAAAGTACACAATACAGTACAATATTGGTAGTTACCACTGCAAAATAGACACATAGAGACACATAGAAGCAGCATGCAAACAAAAACAAAGAAATACTATGACAGAGGGTCACAACAATAAAAAAAAACATGAGTATTAGAAGTGGATAACAGGAGACACCAACAATACAAGCCTTTCTTGGTCTCAAGCCAGACAGGTGGGTAGTCATTAACTCAAAAAGAAATGAAAAGTAAAGACAATTTCTGTTTGTAATGAAGAGAGCCAAAGAGGTGGCATGTATTAATATGTATTAATAATGTATAACTGTAGAGTTATTCAAATCTCCTTATACAAAGTAGGGTCTAATAATGGTGCTTAGGTGAGAAACTAAACCAAATGGCTTGGCTAATCTAAATGAAAATATATAATGTAGTAATAATTATTTTTTAATAATATAATTAACATTTTGACTCATTTTGGTTTAATTTTGACTTGAAGAGTGGGATTAAAGCAATGTTTGGTCCCAGTTTATAATAAGTGTCTCTAATAACTGTGTAGTTACACAGTAACAAAACATGTAATAACAATTTAAGAACTATTAAACGTTGCGTTATTAGAAATTAACCCTCCTGTTATGTTCCTTTCTTCGGAACAGCAATGGTGTTTCCAGGTCAATTTGACCCAGGGCATGTTTAATTATCAAATAAATATCCCCCCAAAAAATCCTTACAAGCAGTATGAATATTTTATTACTAACTCCATTAATAATGCTATCAATATTTAGTGCAATGGTGTTCCTTACCTCTAACAGGTAATGGCTCAGTTAGGATAATTAAGTCATTTTCATTACAATTTTTTTTTGTTTGTTTGTTTAGTTTTGTTTAGTTTTTTTTTTTTTTTTTGCAAGAGGTGGTTACAAATATGTCAGATGGGCCATTTTTATATTATATGTTGATTATACTAATTAAAGCAAACAGAAGAAGTTTTACACTGAACAAATATGGTTAACTATTTTTCCTAGAACTTTAAACTTTAAAATGGGTTAATTTGACCCATAACATAACAGGAGGGTTAAATACAGTCAGTTGGACCTAAAACAATGTTTTGTCCATCTTATATATAACTTTATACACTATTTATTCCACACACTATTACATGCAAACATTTACATACACACAAAACTTTCCACAAAACAACCGTACAGCTATAATTAATCCTTACTCTACCAGTAGTTGCACTGTTATTACATGGTTTGTTAATGTGTAACTACACAGCTATTAGAGAAACTTATTATAAAGTAAGACCCAGTGTTTTATATGAGGCCTGAGATTTGGTATTGTTGTTCCACCAGTGCAGCTCAATTTATAGTAGTATTTTTTTATATTGTACAAAACAATTATAAAATATTTAAATATTTGAAGTTATGATTGAAATAATGGACATGGTTCTGTACATTTACCTTTTCAAAGAAATACCTTTATCTAGTGTATATATTAACATACTTTCTTCATATTTTTACTGAACTACCTCCAGGTCCTTGGTTACACCCAAAAAAGAGTGCAGATAATGAAAACCCTACAATGGTAGTGGAGCAGTGAACCAGAAAACCATTAAACCAGTACTGCCTCAGTCCCCATTGAGTTCTACACCTCCTTCCACTCTACTGTTTGCCATTATGTTGGAAATAAGATTGAAACGACAGCACAATGGTTTGAGATTACTGCATTAATGCATTACCAGAAAATTAGAGCTTCCCCTGGCAGCCCACGGGTGGCGACGATTACTAGTCATGAGCATTTCTCTTTAAAAAGAGAGAGGAAGAGGAGAAGAAGAGCGAGTTTGCTTCCATATGAAGCTGCTAAAGTCTCTACAGTCCTCTATAACCAGCCCGCAGCTCTGTGAAGCCTCACGCTGGCTGTCTCTTTCAGCTGTTAATGGCCCAATTATCGCGTCCCCGGAGCAGATCAATGAAGCTCCACCATCTCTGGCTGCCGACACAATGGGAGGTGGGAGAGGTGTCACAAGATGCTCCAAAACCCCTTTGAAGGTGGTGACAAGCTCTGCTAGGTTTGCTTTAAATTCTGTCGGCCCGCTGAGTGGCATGTGGAACTAAAACCTGTCCGCGACGCCACTGACCCGCCGTTTTTTAGAGGATAGAGCATCTTTATTAGATGTTCTGTCTCTGGGAGTGGAGGCACTCCATTAGCCGACTGACGCCTGAGTCAGGAGAAGAGTAACGGCTCTAATTTGTGCTAAAAGCCAGAGATTCAAAACTACGTCTCATAGAGAGCAACAACTGCCCATCTCTTATCTGCAGAAATTTCATATTATCCTGAACCTCAGGCCACTTTCTCCCAGATAACAGAGAACCGTATAAGACCGTTTAGCATCATTTTTAAAAGGTTCAAGAATGACAGCCCATGACAACTTATGTTACAGAAATAATGGCTAACACAATATTTGAAGAGGTAACTGCATAGGGGCTTAATAACACAGTTATAAGCATGAAATAATACATTTATTATTATAAAGCAGTACATAAATATTTATGAATAAAACATGACATACAATATTTTATGAAACACAAAAAAGTGTTGAATATCAGTGACATTTGTGTGTCTGCTATAAATACATTGGGAGAAGTTATTTTTGTCATATTTGTTTTATCTACTCTGATCTACTCTGATTGTTTTAAAATTTGTTTTATTTGCCATCCAGCAAATCCATTGCAATGTGCTTAATAAAGGTGTTCATAATAAAAAAACTGTACTGTAAGTGTAAAATGTAACTTACTTTGAGACCTTTCAATTCATAAAACTGTTATGTATTACTGTTATGTAACACCTCTGTTTTAGTATCTATTCATCCTATGTAAATGCGGCTTTATAAAAGTATTATTAATCTACCACAGGTCAATCACTGTCATTTAAGAGCATCAAATTCCTTCAGAAAGCTTAAAAAAACATAGTTGCTTTAAAGAAATACGGTCAAAATTTTAACAACTAAATGTACTTTAAGGTCTGCTCAAAATTGTGGTAGAAAATGAACAACAACCTAGAATTCCGGAGGTGATGAGCATGAGAACAAGGTGCGATTGGTTGAGTGGTTGCATGCTGGGAATTGTAGTTCAGGAGCGAAGTTTGTTCACTGAAGGGAAAAGAAGAAAAGTTGGACTACAGAGACTGTATCAGGTGTGACAGTGTTTTATTTATCATGACTATTTGATTGAGGTATCTAAGGCAAAAAAATCCACAAGCGGTCACTATAAAATGCAACATTGTGTTTGAATGCATATGAGCAATGTTTCACAGCAAAACACCAAAGGAAATTAGTGAGTGGTAATGATTGTGACCGGCAGCATCTGCCTAGAGTTGTCCTTGCAAACAGATACATGACTCGGGCAGAAATCACATCCATATTCAAAGCGGGAGGCCCCACACACATATCCCACAGGCCAGTGTTGGTTTCTTTAGCTTCAATGGAATGTGGCAAAAGTCATGGGACACAACACTTTAAGCATACAAACTTCTCTCTAAAGTCCCTGAGGTTCACATTGGATTCTTTACAATGTCTTAATATATATATCATCTACAAAACTGCCTTATACTTAGCCACACAGCTTTACAATAGAACAGAACATCACACATTAGGCCTAAGCGTATCCCTTAAGTTGCCTTTAATAAACATCCTCTTAGTGGTTGTCCAGATAATTTATATCCTCTCTCTCTCTCTCTCTTTTTCTAAACTAGAAGTCGCTTGAATGGCTTTAAGTCCTGTAACAAGATCTCTGCAGCCCTACCAACAGAACAGGCCGTGGAAATGTAAATAAAACGCTACAAAATGTACTTTAAAGGATTTTCAGAGATTTTCATGGGTATGTCTCTTGTTATCTTCATTGTGCTCTGGCTAATCCCTCTGAGTCCATGGCTGAGTCGCAGCCACAAGCTGAAGGCTACAGACCTGCAGTGATAATGTGGCCCCAGAGATATAATACGGTCTTGACTCTGGGAAGCCTGCTGATCCAGCCGGCCAATCCAGCGGCCCCTCACCCAGTGATGGGTCCAAACTGAGCTGGATTAGAGCAATATATGGTGGAATGGTTCCTCAGTCTGCAGAGAGAGGGACTCGGGAGCTAATCCAAATTGAGTTACACCTGTTCAGATGCTATCGCACAGCACTGATTGGACTTGTGATCACATGCCAGCTTTATTTGGAAAGCAGGGTTGGGGGTGGGTACGGCTGACTGTTTCTGAGGATGGATACGGCCGGGGAGTTTTGGGTTTCGCCTCTTGGAATCAGATCATGAAATGGCTTTGATAAGAGAGGATTAGAATCTTCTAAAGTCCAAACAAAGAAAGTATCAGAAAGTAAAGCAGCTGAAATCCTATCTAAAACTGTGCAATTTTCACTTTTATTGTCCTGAAAGTCTGAGAGGAGTTGGTACGTGCCAACAACACTGCCAGCCATGATCACAGAAGTATTCATGCAGACACTGGAACTAGATGGCACGTACATTCACTAAGCAATTCATTTGGAAAACCTTATGAATACTGGATTAGGACTATTTTGGGTTTCAAAGTGGCCTCAGTTCTTGGAGAAATTGATTTTCTACTAGATGTCTAGAAGAATTCTGGTACACTGTGGTATTCAAGTGGTGATTGACTGGTCTTAACAGATTCAAAGACCACCTTTACCAACAATCTGCAATCATCAACAATTATCAATCAATCAGTCATCAACAATCACATGAAAGAAGTGGAAGAGATTCACACAATGCAGGTTGAGTCCTTGGATTCATGCTTTTGTTGCCAAATTCTGACCCTATCATCTAAAGTATTAAGATAGACACATGTTCCTAAGCAGAAAGCTCCAACCAACCTCACCGTTCTCTGTTGCTAAAATAATAAAAAATCTCTGGTGCAGATAAACTCCTCTAGCCAGGCATGGACTAGAGGAGTGTAAAGCCCCCCAGTATTGAGTTGTGAAATGATGATGCTACATACAGTTGGAGGAGTTTGAGATGAGTTGCGGTGGTGACCATCCAAAAATCATAATTTCTGTAATGCTCTTGTCGCTGAATGCAATAAAATCCTCACAGCAAAGCTCCAAAATATTGGGGATCCTTTGCTGCTTCAGGACCTGGAAAACTTGCTGTAATTGATGGAACCATGTATTCTGCTCTCTACCAGAAAATCCTGGGTCCCATGCATATGATTGGTTAGATTTATTCTTTGTTAGGTCCTCATTAGTGCTTAATCTTCCTTGTTAGGAATTAACATAAGGCCATTATGGTATCCATCCACAAAGTCCTAACCAGTAGGAAATGAGCAGGCATCTTAGTACTTTTGGGCATATAGTGTATATACAGCTCTGGTAAAAAATAAGAGACCACTTAAAAATGATGAGTTTCTTTGATTTTACCAAATTGAAAATCTGTAGAATATAATCAAGAGATGGATGATCACAAGCCATTAAACCAGCTTGAATTTTTGCACCAGGAGTGGAATAAAGCTATCCAAAAGCAATGTGTAAGACTGGTGGAGGAGGGCATGCCAAGATGCATGAAAACTGTGATTAAAAACCAAATTTATTTCACAAAATATTGATTGATTGCTGTATATGTACTTATTTAAGAAATGTAAGTACTGTTCTCACATGAAATGGGTTAACATTGGGTTTCAGGTCTTGTGAAGCTTTGTACAGTATCTCAAAGGCAACGTATTGTCTACTAGTTTGCCACAATGTAAATCCCTGGGGGTTCGCAGGATTAATGTTGGCTTGTGGGATTCCGACTCGGACACTTTGTGCAGGCAGACTTTTTCAATTACCCAAATTTCCCGGGAAGCTCCTGTTGGAACACCCCCGTTATTCAGCTCGGCACAAACAACATTTATTATAAGCCGGGGCTTCTCTCGGTTTACTGCCAATGCAGCTGAGGGATGTGCCGTCGTGTGAGCAGGTCTATCAGCAGGCACGGAATGAGAAGTGCTGGCACGTTCGGGAGCCAGCGTCTTTCTACTGGCACTGCCAGGCGGCAGAGATCGATGCGAAGTCGGTCTCTGGTAAGTGGAGTGCCAGTAGGACAGTGGGGGACGGAAAACACTGAAATAATTAGCGATAATAGGACTTAACTCTCGTCTGAGTTCCAGTGCTGCCAAGTCCCGCTTAAAGTCCAATTTTCACTCCGCCATTGTTCGCTCTGAGTTTTCATCCAGGCCTTTTATGTCATTGTCTTTGCCGGCATTGAGTTAATTGCTATTACACGTCACCCGCTTTCTTTCAAATAAACACTGATTGCCGCTTCTTTCGCTCCTGTTGTTGTTGTGATCCTCCTCGGTCTTTTGAAGACTGAAACATGAAACATTTGGATGTTTGTGATAAATGACAATGATTGTTTTGTTGACTTAATTGCGGCGACTGTCGGTTCGGATTGGACCTCTGCAGCTGCTTTGATGAATGAGTCTCAGAGACTCACGACTCGCCAGTTTGAAGCTAAATAACTTGTCGTTGCACTGAACGTCCTTGTTCCACTTATTTCACAAAGTATTCACCATGTTCTCCGTTTAGACTTCACTCGTTCTTTTCTTTCTTTTCTTTCTTTTTTATTTCACATGATGGAACATGCCATATCTTATTTTATCTGCTTATATGCGATAGAGGGACGCTCAAGGACAAGCAGAAACACTGGGTGTTGAATCACATGTAAGAGTGATTTTAATCCAGTATAGGCTAACACTAATTATTGTTTTCTGGCAATAACATGTGCTAATTGATTTTAATTCTGTGTGAATGTGCATTGTGTACAGATTTCTAACCTAGAAGATCCCATGGTTTTGTATGTTTCACAGAACCTGTAAAATGTCATACAGCACTCTATTCTTCATTTTAACTCGTGGAGTTCGTGAAGTGACACATACGGAACACCCTGAGAGCATCAACACAGAACAATGTGTATATTTGTGTTTGTTCAGCTCACTTATTTACAGAATGTAGATAAGTGCTGGGTTGGTTCTGGATTGCTTGATAACACTAGATTGCTTTAAAAATGTATTATTGGCTTCTACAGCTCTGTTCCAACCATTTAAACATTAAAACACATTTTTACTCTGTTTTACTTTCCCATATAACCAGTTCTGACCTAATTTATGGAAAAAAAGGTTAAAATACAAGTTATGAAATTGTTGTTCTGTCATTTATGTCACATCATGACTTTAACCATAAAAGACAACAAACATGAATGAGCTGCTCAGTTTATTTATATGACTTAATTTTGAATTTGGCAGTATTATTCAGAACTGAATAATTATTAAGTATTAATCCAAAGTGCATGTGTTTTTTATAGTTTGGTAGTAATTGTTGTTGAATGATTTAAATCCAGTATAAATGTAAAATATGTGTAGTTTTTTTATAGTTTGGTAGTAATTTGTGTTGATTGATTTTAATCTGGTATAAATCTACAGTGAATGTAGGTTTTTTTATTATTTATTATTTATTTATTATTTATTATTTTATTTATTTATTGTTTTTCTTGTCTGACAAAAAAAAAATGCTATTTTAAGGAACATCCTTCGTTCATCCATTCAACCATTGTCAATACCCGCTTTATCCATCAGGGTCGTAGGGGGGGACTGGAGCCTATGCCAGCCAGCATCGGGCACCCTGGACAGGCCGCCAATTCGTCACAGGGCAGATGTAACATCCTTTTTCCACTTATTTTACAGAGTATCCCTGATGGTCTCTGACAAGACATCAAGTGTCCTTGTTTATGAATCAACGTTCTTCTGGTTCTTCGTATACTAAAGGGAAAATCTAGGATCCACAGAGACAGTAGGTGTACAGTAGGCGTGGAATCAGGGACATCTGCTGTTGTCTGGATCTGCTCCGACCTTGCAAGGTCAGGCTTTGTTCATTAGTGCAGCAGGCCCCTGGCAGCAGAAGTTCAGGTACGCCACATTTGTAGCGCTCACCTTTATCTCAACCCGGCCTGTGTTCTACATTCCCCACGTATCCGAGCTGATTGACAAAGACGTGCGGGGAGGAGACGCAGTTAGATATCTGACCGAATGCACAAAAACTTGACCCCGTCTCCGCGGGACGTCAATTGTTCTAATTGTTTTGAATTCAGGTAGCTCGGCCCACTGAAGAGAACTCAGGGTGGATTACCGCCTCGTCCTCAAAGTCAAAAGTGGAGCGTTCCGCGGGCCGACAGAGCGCTTGATTAGGAATGCTGACAGGCCCGGGGGAGGCCGTCCTCTCCCGCTGAACCCTCGCGCGTGTCATCGCCCATTAATCTGCAAAACGCTTGATAGCAGGGCAGTCTTTCATCGGGCCGGCTCGGCTGATTTTACCCCATGTCACCTCTCCTCGCGGGTTCTCTGAAGAACCACTCTGAGATTTTGATACAGTCTGCGGTGTAGCGGAGGAGGACGTGGCTGGAGTTCAGTTAAACGCAGAGCTCTTGCTCTGAATGCAAAACCAAAGATTTCTGATGCTTCTACTGGTGATGAAAACAGTTTGAGGCTTATTGGTGGAACACAATTCAGCAGCAGCAGCAGTTTCACATAATGGTTGCACCTTGTCCTGCAACTCTAATATAATATGTGAAGAAACTTACTTACAGTACAGTAATAATAATAATAATAATACAGGCACTTTAACAGCTCAACGTAACATTAATGAGGTTCTGCAACCTTTTTTTCGACCAACATTCTGGTGCACTGGTTCAATAAGACAAATATCATCCACTCAGTGCTTTTGCACAAGACCTCCCCTTCAAGACACTTAGAGCTTTTCCACCAAAAGAAAACTTAGAACTCTGGTACTTGAACCAGTTCCATTCAGGCTTAAGAACTGTGGTGCTTTTCAGTGAACCAGCCTACGTTTCCACCAGTTTTAGTGGAACCATCAAAAACGTCACATCATACGTCATCAACCAAGGGCGTTGTCCAGCAGTGATGGAAAGAAGCGGTCATGGTTCGTGCTGAAGAACCTAATACTCTTAGGTTCCTGCTGTAAACGAACATTCCTGGTTCCGGAACCTACTTTTGTTGGTGGAAACGTGGCACAAAAAAGAGCTCCCCTTCAAGACACTTAATGCTTTTTCACCAGTTCCATTCAGGCTTATAAGAACTGTGGTGCTTTTTTTAGCGAACCAACCCATGTTTCCACCAGTTTTAGTGGAACCATCAAAAATGTCACATCATACGTCATCAACAGAGGGCGTTGCACAGTTGTGGTGGAATAAAGCAGTCATGGTTTGCGTGCAAGAACCTAGTATTCTTTGGTTCCCGCTGCAAATGAACGTTCCTGGTTCCAAAACATACTTTCATTGGTGGAAACATGGCAAAAGATTCTAAATTAGGTTCACGAACCAGAATGGTGCTGGTTCCACAACGGTGGAAAAGCATTATCAGATGCTATATCATGGCCAGCTGCATCACCAAACCTACCCCTGATTTAAAATGTGTGAGATGCTTTTGGACACGCTATCAACACTCTTACACCTCTACCACAAAATCTGCAGTAACTGTGTGAGAATATTGGAGCTGCACGGGATGTATTATCACAGAACTCCATTAGCTTCACTGGTGATGAAAATATTTGAGGCTTATTGGTAAGGAACAATGCTCTAGCAGTTCCAAATAATGGCTGCCTCTTGTCTTGCAACCCCAGTACAATATGTGATGAAACTTTTCTTCAAACTTACAGTAAAATAATAATAATAATAATAATAATAATAATAATAATACACTCATCATCACAAAATAGTTGCACCATGAGGAAATGTCAGATTGCAATGTTTTTCAGAAAAAAAGGTTCAAATAAGTTACCAGGAACAACACTGCAACATGTCAGATGTCTCAGTGTGGAGTTGTGGAGGTTCTTAATAAAATCCTCTGATAATCCATCCCATGCAACACAGTGTTTAGCGCCAATTTCAATGGTTCAAGACCTGGTGTCATGGTGTGGGGTGCCACTTTGATAAAGTTCGATAAATATACCAGATTTGCAATCTTTAGTCTTTATTACAGGCACTTTAACAGCTTACGTTACATAACTGAGGTTCTGAATCCAGTGGCCCTACCTTCTCTACACCCACATTCTAGAGGGTGCACTCTTCCAACAGAACAGTGCTCATCTACATACTGCTGGCGCCTAAGAGCTTTCCTTAAAGACACTAAAGATACTATATCGTGGCCAGCTCCATCACCAGATCTATCTCTGATTGAAAATATGCGGGACTCTATTAAACGAGTCAACACTCCACCCCCACCGCAAAATCTGCAGGAACTGTGTGAGAATATTGGAGCTGAATAGGATGGATTATCACAGGACTCCATTAGGAACCTCTACAACTCTCTACATGCTGAGATGTCTGGCATGTTGCATTACAAATGCGTTACACATGCATTGCACACAACTTCTGACATTAATATGGATACTGCAATTGTAATGTGTGTATAATCTTTAACATCTGACAGTAAATGTGGCATTAATCTGTTAAGAATTTGTATGTGCAGCAATTAAACTTAGTTATGTTATATACTTATATTCTTAAGTAAATACACATGCATATATGGATTTAATGTAAGTAATTTCAGTTTAAAAAATAGTATTTATATATAAAGTGTGCTGAAAGTTGACACTATTTCTCATATATTATATTTTTTGGTATTACTTATTTTTCCTTTAATTCTGAATAATAAAAGCAGTGTAGGAGTCAGGAGATGATCCGGGTGACGGCCGCAGATCCGCAGGTGTGTTTGTCTGTGTTTCTGAAGGATTAACCCGCATGGCGGTGCAGACTTTCTGCAGCTGTTGTTTTGAATCAAAGAGTGCTTGAATGCTGTGAACGGCTCTATCCTCGGAACATCTCCTGCAGATCAGTGCAGCCGAATGAACCTGACTGGGGTACAGTGGCATTTAAATGGAGATGTGAACCCCTTGTTATCCATGTTTCAGCTCCACTGATCATATAGCACAAATTGTAGTTCTTTAATTACAGACTGTAGTCCTGTATCTCTGTTTCCTTGCATACTTTATTATTACCCATGTCAATCAATTTCAGCAGTGCTGCTGGAATTTTTAAACATTCAAAACTGTCTCACTGTCCTCCAATCTACTAGACGCTTTTCTTTTACCTAGCTGCTCCACTTTGTAGATGTTAAAACTGTTGCTGCACAGTTTGTGTTGGTCATCCAATAGTCCTTCATTGTGGCCAAAGGGACACCTCCCGTCTGATGTTAATTAAATATCTATGATCTATTCCTAATTTAGCATCTAAAAAAATAGGGCTGTCAACATTAGACAACACAATGATAGAGATATCCCCTGATGTGCACATTGGAGCAGACAGAACACTCAGACTTGCGCTGCTGGTATTCCACTTGCTTATTTATTAGTTGATACATGAGCTAATGCAGCAAAAGCACAAGCTGAGATGTTTACAATAAAGTAAGAAAAAAAAAAGGTTTCCTCTATCCAATTTGCTATGCATTCTTTATTCCAGCTGCCCATGTAGGTTTTATCTCCCCTGAAACATACATGTATATACTACAGCAAAAATGCAAGTATTAAATGAACTCCCACAGAGTTGATTTTAACTCTTTTTCAGGGTTTATATAGGTCCACACTCTTTGGAGTTAAATCAACACTTTCAAAATAGTTAAACATTTAACACCTTGCCAGAGTTCCTTTTTAACTCACGTTTGTATTTCTTTAACTTATGAAATTGTTACACTAACACTGAAAAGAGTTTAAAAAAATTATAAATAAAAAGAAGATTAGACAATTGATATGACTTTTTATTATTTAATTATTATTCAGGACAGGTTAGCGTGTAATTTTCCATTGTATTTCTTAGTGCATTACCAACACTTCAACACAATTTACTGTACAAAGGATAGCAACTTGCTCTTATGGCCTACAATATATTGGCTAGACAAACAACCATTACACAAAATATAACACACTACCCAATGGAAGGTAGCCCTGGTGGGCAAGATTTCACACTGATGGTAAATTAGGATCTGGGGGACACACCCATTATGCAAATAACGTGTTTAACTGGGCGGAGTTTAATTAAATCTCTGTGGAGTTGGCCAGTATAAATTGGGTTTAGTGGGATTAACACTGAAATATTCAACTCTGTCAAATAACTCCAACACTGAACACCATTTAACACTGAAAGAGTTAAAATTACACTTTGAGAGTGAAAATCAACTCTCAGCTTTTTAACTCTGAAATTTCACCTCTCCTGTTTTTGCTGTGATATATTAATTAACCACGGATAGAAATATAATTCGATTTTACATTTATTACAGTAATCTTGTGTCTATGTTACCTTCTGGCCCTCTCCTTGTAGTTAGGCTGTTATAGTTAGATCTGTTAAAACTTAAGTAAAGAATGCAATCCTATTAAGAAATGAGCAATTAGCAATATTGTAAAGGTGATTTAACATCCATTTCTAATATAAAGTAAAAGCAGGGTAATCCCTGTAAAAAGAAAATCATTGCTAGGAGTTTGTATATGATAAATGTGTACAATCACATTGTTTTTTGTTTATGTTTTTACTACATAAACATGCGGTTTGTAATTTAATCCAAGGTAAATTAAATTAGAGTCAAAGCATTGTTGATACAAGAAAAAACAATACAGATAAAAAACAGATATGAATATAGATATCAGTGTCTGTGAAGATTGTCAGAACTCTGGATAATACAGCTGTATTTTTTATTTATTATGTTGATGTGCACCATCTAAAACCAAATGAATGTTGAATGTCATGTTGTGACTGCTGGATGATTAGCTAGATGATTGATGCTATTTTACATTAAGAACGTCTGATGGCTTCTCATAGTTGACAGGTTTATTCATTATTTGTTTCTTCATTTTTAGTTGTTATTAGAATATCCGGTATATTACTGATCCACAGACATGTTATCAGTTGTTCAGCTGTATTCAGCCAATAATTGATTTCAGCTGTCTGGCAACTCAAAGTCAATCTTGTGTTATAAATAAGCTGTTATAAATATAATATATAAACATAAAAGAGATTTTGCAGTGGTTTATTTTTTCCTTATGAGGACATGGTCAACAAAATGACAATGATAAATACACTGAAAAAAAATAAATCTGAGCATTAGTAAATGTAACGTAATTAAATCTGTGTTGTTAACAACAAAAAAATATGTTTCTACCTTTACATGAATATATCTAGTTTTTAATTACTCCACATTTGTTCAAAATGCAAGACATTGTGTATTTTTTCCTTAATATAATTTATTTATGTAATCCCAACAAATCTTTTTAGGTACACCTGCACAACAAACACAAGTCTTGTTATATTTACTAGCTTTTTAGTCACTACCTGTGTCAATGCTCTTTCTACAGTGTTGGTTCATGCAGCTTTCCTATAGGCTCCTGGTACCATATATTTGCATATTGGGTGTGGCCTCTCCCTTACTTACCATCTTTGGCAGGCCTCAGTGTTGTAGAGCTGTAAGAGCACATTAATTTTATTCTGTGTTCTTGGTGATCACAGTATGCTGACTTTGAGCTACAGAGTTCACTCTTTACTGAGTTTACTCTTATACTGCTCCAGTATTATACTGTCAGTATTGGCAGTTAAATAATAATATACTAAATATGCTGAGAACACCTATGGTTAACTTAAAATGATAAGTTATATGAATATAACTAAAGTTTTATTAATTGAAAGTGTGTGCTAAAATAAAGATGAATTGTTAGTTTATCTGACTAAACAGATCATTTTTTAAAAATGACAAATTAAACACTTGAGTTAACTCAGCTTTTTAAGTCAGCAGTGTACAAGAGAAAATTAAGTTGACAATACTTAAATTTCCCATGTAGTGTCAATGGACTCTTTTAAGTTGACACTACCTGAAAAAGTATGTTAGCCCTACTTGAGAAAATTAAGTTGTAACTATTTGAAAAAGTATGTTAGCACTACTGGAGAACAGTAAGTAGTAAATACAATGACTACTCTTGCTTGTTCTGCCTAATTATCTGATGTAAAACGTTGACAAGATTTTTTTTAAGTAGATCAAGCACACTATTTTTTTTTTTCAGTGTACAATATACAAGCCACACACCAGGATATTATGATTACTTTTAGTGGTAACAACTCCAGGGATATCGAAAAAATAGATTTTAAGAGAGATATGTATTTCAGATGTGATGCATATTTGAAAAAAATAAGAATAAAAACAGTGAATTTAATATTTTCCATTTTGTTTCAGTATAGAAGTCAAAGTGCTATGTATAAAGTACAGAACTAAGCAAATTTGTCCAGCACAAACAATTCTTTCAGAAGTTTTAAAAAAAGAGCTAATGCATTTGTCATGCCTGTGTGAAATGCATGCATAATTTCCACAGGAAATAAATGTATTAGATCAATAGCATCTATGTTCCTGCCTGTGCTGAAAGAACCACTGCATAGTTTTTAAAAAACCCATGAATAATTTATGAATGATTTTACCTCAAGATATTTGTAAGATTTGCTATTTTGCAGGCATGTATAGTTTTGTATATATTTTACAATTCATAAGTAGCTTCCATCCACTGGTAGACCAATTGAGAAAACAGTGTTGCTTCAGCTACATTACTGCTGCTTTACCAAAATCCTACAGTTTCTCAGGCTGGTAACTCTGATGAACGTATTCTGTGCAACAGCAGTAACTCTTGGTCTTCCTTTCCTAGGGCGGTCCTGATGAGAGCCAGTTTCATCATAATGTTTTTGATGGTCTTTGCAACTGCACTTGATGATACTTTTAAAAGTCTTATTATTTTTTTCTGATTGACTGACCTTCATGTCGTAAAGTATTTTTCCTTTCTTAGTTGAGTAGTTCTTGCTATAATTTGGATTAGAACATTACTCACATAGGGCTATTCACTGTTCACTGTATACCACCAACTTTACCTCTTCACAACTTTACAACTGATGCTCTCAAACACATTAAGAGGCAAGAAATTCATTGAGTAATTAACTCTTGACAAGTTCAGCACAGCTGTTAACTGAAAGCCATTCCAGGTGACTCTACCTCATAAATGCCAAGATATGTAAAGCAGAAAATAATCAAATAATTAAAACCAACTTTTGACTGGTACTGTATTTGTGGTTTTAATACCAGTTTTATTACAAATCCTAAAAATGTAAATATCCCATTGTTTTTTTTGTTGTTGTTGTTAAAAGGGCACTAAAGGGTTAAAAGAAACATCAGCACATTATTTTTTTTACCTGTTCCAGATCTCTAAGCTCAACATGCTCCTTCTTTGTAGTTATCAGTTCTGAAATGTTTATTTTTAATGTCCTCATCAATCATCCTCGTCTCAGTAGGTATATTCTGCAGTGGTTGATGGTTCACGGTGTGCTGGCGTGATAACTTGCCCTTGTGCTCTTCCTTCATCTGCTGTGATTTACGCTTAGTTTGCGATTTCAAGGTGAGCACGCCGGTGTACACACAGCGCTGTTCCTCAAAGTCTTCCGGCCGCTGGCGTGTACTGTCACATCCGAAGGAGCTGATGGCCTACAAATCATTTTTTAATCATGAAATACTCCCGCGCTTTGCATATATTGCGCCTGCTAATCGCCGGGGATCCGGCGGGATGCCGAGGGGATGTGTTCCAAAGTGACCTCCGCTAATAAGCGCGTGATGGATTCGGGACGCCCCCCTGACCCGCCGAGCTCGTCGTGGAATAGATCCGAAGATGGAGGACATTAAAGTATAATTAGTGTCATTCGGGGTGAAAGATTTGTGAAAGGATCGACCCCATTCTGCGGACGCTTGTAGCTCGATGGGCTTCACTAAATCAGTCCCAACCCGCCAGCCAGGCTTTTCCCACAGCCAGGGGTCGTGGTATTTACAGCCGTGCGCTCGTATCACTGACCGAAAGCTTTCTAGTAAAAGGGTTGGGTGTTCTGATGACCTTCTTAGTGAGGAAAGTCAAAACATCAGATTAGGTCATAGCAAACAGCTTTACTACAGCTGTACAATCCAGCAGAGTGCACAAGGAACAACAGCAAGATCAATCACAATTAACCCTTTAAAGCTAACTCGAGAAAAAAAGCTGACTTTTCTACTGTTTAAGCTACAGTATTGTTACAGCATGAGCTGTTCCCTTGCATGGTTAAGCTGGTTGGTTAGTAGATATTGATCATCATAGATCATCATTTTTTTTCCCTTTTAGATGGATGTTTTAGATGGTTCACATGCATGATCAACCCAACCAAGCTAGATAAAACAAAGTAGACAAACTTTACTATGTTGGTTACCAGCAGGATTGGTCAACTGGTTGAGCAACATCATCAAGTTCTACAGCCAAAATGCAACCAAATGCAACATAGACTATGCTGGTCAACCAGATTAGTCCAGCATACAATGTGTGTTTTACCTGGTTGACCATTTTTTTTTTTGTCTAATTTGCTTGTATCTCTTGAGTATATATTCTGTGTGAAGTCCTGAGCATTAAGGGCAAGCAGCAACATCACAGGCAATAGGTATTCTATTAGAATTTGGTACCAGGCAGTCCTGGAACCCTAGAAGTTCTTGTATTCAACCACAGTTGGGTACATTTTCATGTGTAATCTTGTGTGTTCTTTTACATCTGGCGTACAATTAACACATTATTACAGAAAAGCTCAGGTGTAGTTGGGTTCTGCAGCAGGACAATGATCCAGAGAACACCAGCAGGTCAGTCCACCTCTGAATGGCCAAAAAAAAAACTACTTAATAGAGATTTTGGAGTGGCTTGTTCAAGGTCTGATTGAAATGATGTGGGATGAACATCCAATTTTCCTAAACTTGTGGTGCAATTTTCATATAAAATAATATATAATCATTTTGCTCTTTTGGTCATGGCAGTTATGAAGGCTTCATTCCAGTCACACTCCAGGTAATTACTTTATTATTATTCTAATAATTTTGTGAGTTTGAAAAAGAGAAGATAAGAATTTGATTAATGCTAAAACAGTCAGGGTGGAGCAGGAAGAAAACATATAATTTGTAATGTCAAGACTAAAATTCAATAATATATATATATATATATATATATATCTTTCATAACACAATCAGGAATGCTGAGATTTTAAATAAAAGACATTCATTAATACACAAAAAACACAAGGTTTTATATTAACGGTTAATAAACCCACACCTCACCTGATTTTTACTGTTCTAACTCACATAAGTACACAGTACTTACTCAGTAGATACTCAGAAACAACAGGGAGCGGGCTGTATTATGTAGTGTACAGTGTTTTACCATTCTTACTCTGTAAGTACACAGTACTCACACTCTAAAATGCGGACTGTATTATAAAGTGTTACCAGAAACTCTAAATTTGCATAGCCTTTTTTTATTAATGTATTCCTTTTTTTTTCTGAAGCATAATAACAGTGTGCTAATTAGGTTTGTTAAAACCGCATCTGGGCATTTGTCGTTTACCCCAAAGTCACACTCTAACTATTTACACCCTTCTTTAACATCTTTAAAGGTTATTACTTTATTTGGAAAATTCATACAAAGTGTGATTCCCTCTCTCATCCATATGCATTTAAAATGTGGATTGTGTGAAATATGAATAGAGAATTGTGTTTAGCACCTTTTGCTCATTTGCAACCACCTTCCCCTTTTAAAAACCATGTAAATGTTTTTTTAGTGTTTTGCATCAATTAGCTGAGCCACGATTGGCTAACATTGACAGATTTAGCACGGATTTATGAAATGCTTCAACAGCAGCACTCTCTTCAGTCACTTCAGCTCAGAACAGGAAGACTATCCACTATCCAGACGCCGGCATAATCCTGATCTCATTACCGGCTGGTGTCTTTTTTATTTGAAGTGGGGTAAAGGTGGCGGGTGGAGTACGGATCGCGAGTCACGTAGCGGAAGTGGAGTTTAAAACCAAACACGCGCCGCGACCCCAAGGACGTGCAGACGAGCGGCGGCGGCCTAAAGCAGGACCCGAGCCTGATGAGTTTCCTCCCATCTCTGGAGTCATGCCTACAGCCATCCACAGCCTGTTTAATCAAAGCTACCAGCACAATCTAATACCACCATTATTCTCCTCACTCACAGCCGTTCCTCAGCCGGGTGCAAGGGGCTCTTAACCCAGCGTCACATTTAAAATCGACACTGATGCAATACAATCAATTGTGTCCTTCTATTGAATCACTATTAGCATTGTTACTACAGTAACAGAGAGATGCATGAACCCAACGAACACATAATAATGTATGACATAACATTTCTCATATAATGTTCCCAGCTAGAAGAAAACTAAGTCTTGTTTTGGAACATATTTTTTGCACAATATGGCACACTTAAAATCCTTTAATTTTATCCAAAATCATCAGTTTGCCTTTTAATCCGGTGTGCCTTATGTTTGTATTTTACCAATCAGCAGTGTTGTGCCAGTTCAGAGCTTTTCTGAACTAGTTCAAAGTTCAGTTCATTTAACTTTTTTCGTGAGAAAAAAGCTACAAGCTAGAAATCACTGAAACTGCTCATTGTAGACATTTGCTCATGACATCTCGTCACTGGTCTCTCTCTCTCTCTCTCTCTGTATCTCTCTCTCTCGCCCTCGCGCTCCAAGCTATCTGTGTTGTTGCTCCTCTCTCTCTCTCTCTCGCCCTCGCGCTCCAAGCTATCTGTGTCATTGCTCCTCTCTCTCTCTCTCTCTCGCCCTCGCGCTCCAAGCTATCTGTGTTGTTGCTCCTCTTTCTCTCTTGCCCTAACGCTCCGTGCTCTCCGCGTCTTTGCTCTGCGCTCCCCGTGTCGTTGCTCCTCTCTCTCTCTCTCTCTCTCGCCGTCGCGCTCCAAGCTATCTGTGTTGTTGCTCCTCTCTCTCTCTCTCTTGCCCTAACGCTCCGTGCTCTCCGCGTCTTTGCTCTGCGCTCCCCGTGTCGTTGCTCCTCTCTCTCTCTCTCTGTCTTTCTCGCCCTCGTGCTCCACGCTCTCCGGGTCTGGCTTCTCTCGCTCTCTCGCTCTCCACGTCGTTGCTCCGCGCTCTCCACGTCATTGCCAGTATGTTATTAACTAGCCAACGTTCATTTACAGTGATGTCTGCCGTTCATGACACATAGTGTGAACTAATTCACGATAAAGTTCATTATTAAAAAAAGTGTTGCGTTCAGTTCAGCGTTCATGAAAAAATGAGCGTGTTCAATGAACGCGTTCTTTTGAACTCATTCACGCACAACACTGCCAATCAGATTATAAAGAGCAGTAAAGCCACTCTGCTGAAGTGCAGCGTTATACAGAAGTTTTAGTGAAGCTTCTCCAGTACCAAAGCTGAAGCAGTATTAGCATTAGCCGCTAACCGTGCTGAGTATTATCGGACTGCAGCCTGCTGGTAACCCCGGCTAGCACTGCTGTGGCAACATTAGCATTAATCACTAACCGTGCTAGGTGCTAGCTCTTTTGCCTCTCGGAGGTAAGTATTATCAGACTACAGATTGCTGCTAACCCTGGCTAGCTCTGTTGGAGCAACATTAGCATTACTCCTAACCTCGCTAAGCACTAACTCTTTTGCCTTTCAGGGGTGAGTATTATTGGCCTGTGGTCTGCTGGTAACCCTGGCTAGCTCTGCTGGAGCAACATTAGCATTACTCACTAACTGTGCTAGGTGCTAGCTCTTTCACCAGAGGCGAGTATTATTTAACTATAGCCTGTGCATTTACCGTGTTAAAAAAAACTACACCGGACAAACCGCTAGATGATATTTATATATTGAGTTACTTTAATCTGAGCTTACTGTAAAGAAAATGAAATGCTTTACGCACCCAAATTAAACGTTTCCAGGAGAGATATCTGTGTAGATTAAAATTAAGAAAATGTTTTTGTTTTTTTTACTTAGCTTAGCTTTACAGGTCTCGCCAACCATAATAATCATAATGCTACCCTCTACTGCCCTATTCCTCCAATAATGCTTCCTATACTCCCTATTCTCTTAATTCTACCCTATACTACCATATACTCTGTATGACTCTACTCTATACTCTTAAAACAACCCTGTAAACATGAGGTGGGCCACTGCTTGTCTAGTAAGTAAACTAAAATAAATGTCCCTATTCTGCTTGTTTTAAATTTCTCTGGTAGTTTAACCCATAGACTGTGTATAGCTGGACAGAGCCTCGTCTCTCAAAAGTGAAGCCACCACAGGTCGAGCGCCCCCTGCTGTTTGGTGGCAGAAAGCTGTGTAACCCCACCCATCCCTATAGGTTTCAAGGGCAAAACAGGCAACTTCCAATCAATTTTTTTTCCAATATACTGTAATTCTACCTCCATTATTTAAATGCAACAGCTAGTGTAACCTCTGCTTATACTGTCAATTTTTTATATCCCCACAGAATTCGTTTTTAAAATGTTATTCAGCTCTATTCAAAAAGGTGTGGTTATTGTAAAAGGGCTGGTTATGGACGGGACCAATAACAGACCGTCAGCTCCGCTCCGCCCCGCTCTGCAGCCTGTGACCTCGAGGCAGCCCTCAGGGCTGGGGTTATTTAAATGAGTAGGCGGTCTCTCCACAGTCTTTCTCCCTCCTCTGGTCTCTACAGCGCAGACTCGGGTATCAGGATCGCCAACATGGCGGAAGATTTTGGCTTCATTTTCATTGAATGAATGGGAACGGTGCCACAACGTCCATCTTTTTTAAAGTCTCTGGTTTAACCTGTTACCTATAGACCAACAAGATGGAGCTGTAAGAGAGGGGTTTTCTAATAGAGTGACCAAAGAGTGCAATGTTCAGAGCATCTATATTTAAGAATGAGATGATAATAACTATACATAGTGTCATTCATGCCTCATGATGTACTCTCTCAGTATGAGGTCACTGGCCTGTCCACCTGCTTGTTCTGGAAACTCTCTCAAAACTCTGACTTTTGTTCTCCGGCTTCGCTCTGCGGCCGCCCATTTCCCAGCATCCTTATGAAAATATGGAAATGTAATTTGTAGAAGGATCCTTGTGGAAACCATAATCCAATTTAAAGTCATATCAAAGCAAAGAGTTTCAGCCATAGAGCGAGAGAGGAGGAAATTGGCTATAACACTCAGAGAAAGGAGGGGAAAAAAAGCTCTGATCAAAAGAAGCCTTTATTCTAACAAAGAAGAATCACACTGAGTCCCGGAATCAGGACGAACAGGGTGGTGGAGAGAAATCGTTCGGAGAAAAGGACGTCCGCGCTTCCGACTCCCGCGCTTATGATCCGAGCCGAGGCCGTTAGTGGACTTCAAAAGGTTGGAAGATGTCCGCGTTCGCTTTCACCACGGCGACGGGCTGAATATTCAACGACTCTTCTGAATTTAGGGGGCTTACACTGATTTGCCTTCACACTCTTTTTGTTTATTATGTAGCGCCCGTCTCGTATTATATTAGGCCTTTGCACCAGGGAAAAGCACTTTAGAGGGTAAAATCTGGTTATTGTGCTCAGGGCAGCACATTGAAGAAAACGTGATCAAGTCTTTTATTATTTATTACAAAGGAAATGAACAGCGCTCGGGTTTCCTCCTACCTCCCAAAAACACACAGTGGGTAGGCAAATTGGCTGTGCGAAATTGGTCCTATACTATTAAAAATAAAGGTGCTTCAGACTGTTTATTGTGGTATTGATGGTATAGAAAAAAAGTACCATACTTGCGAAAGAAGAAGTGTGAAGTACCTTTCTATGATCTGAAGAACCTTCCTTGGATGTAAAGATTCTTTTTCAATTTTCTGGTTTCTGTATTTTTACAGTTATGGTCCTACATGGAATAAAATTTGGTTCTATGGGATCACCATGTAATGAACTAGTGCCTGGTGTCCAGGATTAATCCTATCTCCAGCTCAGTGATTCTTGGTAGTCTTCAAAACCACCACGACCCTGAACAGAAAGAATTAGGTAACTTTGCTGGATGGATGAAATGAGTACTGTATACTCTCAATTCCAAAATAAATGTTTATGTGTGGTTCTTTTAAAACTTGCTAGTAACATGGCCCAAAAATCCCAGATTGTGCTGCCTCTCCATCAGCTGCCAGAGTCTTAGAGGGCACAGTTGGTGTAAACGTTAAAAAATTGAGTTCCAATGTTAAAATCCGAGATTAGAACCATTTTGTTAGATTTAAGAACTAGTTTGTACTTTTTCTGCTTTTCCAAAGAACTATGTACATATATAAAAAAAGTTCTCTATCAATGTAGCCATTCACAGAACCATTTCATTGAGTATTCAATGAGTTGGGATGGTTTAATATTCATTCACCATCTTTAGAAGAACTGAAGAACCAATGAAGGACCCAATGTAGTTGCAGTGTTGCAGTTTAGCATTAGATGTCAAATGTACTCTGTACATGTAGATGTTGCAGTCTTAACAAAATGGGGTTCTTCAAGGGTTCTTCAGTAAATTAGTGAATATCATATTTAAATTATATACAATAATCTACAGTACATATATTGGGTAGTTTTAGTCGTAGTACCTTTGGTAAATATTATGGATATACTACTTAGACATATTTTGCTGCGTTTATTGCTGATAATTTGCTAAATAAACGTTCATAAAAGCTTCTTCTGAGTTATTATTCCAGCACCACAGTAGGCCTTTCCCCGTCAATACCTTCTGAAATATCTCCCTCCCTCCTTCTCTCTTTTTCCCTCCAAAATACTGCACAGGAAATTAACTCTGGTGTAAATGGGAAAGGCTCTGTCTCTCTCTTTCTCTCTCTTCCTGTAAGTATATGTCTCTCTGTCAGTCTCACTCATTCCCTCACCGCGAGAGCTTCACTCGACAGCCGATTTAATTTACACTCCCAGCCTTTCTCTGGTGTGCCGAGCCCACAATAACAACCAGCATCTTCTGTTGAGACTTATTAAAGCTTAGCACAATATCTGTTTGGTTTCCACCACAGACAACACTATTGGAGTGAAGCCTTGCATAAATGATTATTCATTAATGGGCTTTATTGTTGTTGTTTAATTATCTGTTGGATCAATCAACATGCGGCAAACAGCAGCAGAGCGGGAAAAACACCTATAGCGGGAGGTAATGACTTTCTGCGGTCGCAGACTGCATCCGCACCAAACCGTGTAAATTCCTCACCAGCCGCTTTGCATGGTTAATGAATCGTGGCGAAAGATGCGCTGCTTCTTTTGGAGGAATAAACTGATTTTTATATAAACACTTTATATGTATAAATTTGCAGAGAGGCAGACAGTGAGGGGAAGTGCCATTGTCAGCTGTGAAAAAGTTCATATGAGGGATCGTTCCTATGCTATAAAAATGATCTTGACTGGTGAAAGCATCTGAAAGAGGTGATAGAAGAGCACCATAGGTTAGTTACTGACCATAGATTAGTTAGACGTCTTGGTCAAGGACTCTTATTGGTATAGCACAGCATAGTCACCCAGATTGGGAATTGAACCCCAGTTTCTCATATGATGCTCGCTGGCAGGTAGTGGTGTAATCCACTGTGCTACACCAACTTTCAAGACATTATCGCAGACATGGAAGAAGTGCACTCGGATAACGAATGATTGTGGAGGTTCTACATCATGAGGCCGACTCTGAAGGGAATGGTTGGCTCGAACTAGCAGTGTTTTTTCCCCCAGATCAAGCAACTCCTGAAGCCATGAAGTCAATCTTGGGCTCTCCACGCACTCTGTTACACCCAAGAGATGAATATTATTTCTTCACATGCTGCTTTCCAGGTCTTCTCATGTGTTGTCCAGGTAGGCCACCTTAGTCTTTAAAGTGTCAACGCTATAGCCTCAAGTTTTCTAAAGCCAGTCCTGGGATCTGTAGCGCTACATTCCAGCCCTGATAGGCTCTCTTAGTGTGTAATGATCATACTTTGGATCTTCTCAATTTACTTTTTTAACTCCTCCTTAACTGATGACATGTCTGCTCTGAGGCTGGTGGAAACAGACTCAATTTTATTGAATATCTCAAACTTGAGTGAGTCTACCATGGTATATAGCTACTCTGCTGCCACCCAAAATTGGGTGTAGGTTGTTTCAGTAACTTCTCAGACTTCCATTCCACTGCAAATTTGATCTAATCACATCCTAACAGATCTGATTAGAGAAAAAAAATTACATTGTCTGAATTAAAGACTTGAAGCCTTGCAGTCCACTCTGTCTTACTTAAAAGGAAGTATAGTGGAGTAAAGAAAGTCTTCATACCTGAATCAAGAGGAAAATAATATGTTCTGATATTGCCAAGTTAAGGACAAATTACTGCTACAATAGATATGAGGAGTTAGCTGTGTTTTCATTATCTGTTAGCATTAAAAAAAATATTCAGATATGTCTGGGTGCCTTTCTGCCTTATAATCCTGTTTAAGTAGGTGACATTTCTCATGTTTCAGACCCAACTGTAGTCATAATGAACATACTGTAGCCCTACACACGGGTCTTTTGGAGTGTCAGTGTTTTTTTTTTATGTTGAATGTTCTCTAGGTTTTTATCAGTGGTGATAAGGGTCCAACACCCTGATACTATCTTGATAATGCAGCAGCAACCAGTGATCCTGTGGTCAGATACTGACCAATGATGAACGGTTATAAGGTCAGCTGATTACTGTACACTGTAATACTGCAGATTGGATCTGTAATATAGGTTGCCTGCCCAGAGGAACAATATACTATCTTATACTATAAATTTACAAAAATGAATATTAAAATAGATCCTTTGCTAAAAATGTTGCAAACACTTTATTTGGATAGTCCAACGCCCTTAATTAGCATCACAGGAATTATATCAGGACCACCTTGGGTGTTGCTACCCCCAGGTTAAGAACCCCTGGTTTCAGAGCTGATCCCTGTACCACAGCATAACCCATACAGTGCTGATAAGAGTCCAGCACCATGATAACATCTCAGTATCTCCACAACACCCAGTGACCCCATAGTCTGATACTGACCAATGATGAATGGTTATAAGGTCAGCGGATTACTGTACAATGCAAGCTGTAGTCCTGCAGATTGGATCTATTGGTAATATACATGTAGGTGACCTCTGAGTGGAGAACCAAGCTAGATGTTTCACTAAGTGCACTGTACTACCGTAATACCTCAAGCAATCATGCAGTATTGCAGCTTTTTATACGCAAACACGGCTTTGCACTGCACACACTTCTGCACTCGCTATACTCATAATGCGCACACGTATATGTTCTGTATATATTCTGAAGTGTGAGAGAATGAAAGCGAGAAAAAAAAAGAAAAAGAAAAAAGAACTTCAGACCATCAGTACTTTCTCTCCTCCAGCCTGTGATTGGTTCAAGTGCTTGTTGCCTGGTAACTGCAATCCCTTTTTGAAAGGCATCCCATCCTGGCTGAAATATCACAAAGACACTCTCCAAGGTCTGATAAACATGCAATCTATTGACAAAGGCAAGATGGAAGGGGAAAAAAATAAATAAATAAATAAACAAAAGGCTCCTTTAGAGAGAAGGAAGGCATGATGTGAGATACGTTTTAGCGCGGCTATCTGCACCGCCAGCTCCCTCGGCAGCGGCTAAAATTGGCCTCGTCAGACACACGGAATAATCAGCCTAGCGTGATGGAGCGGCGGCCAAAGCAACATATGGCCGATCCCTCGGCTGCACGCGAGCCGTAATTGGGGCCGCGGAGGGGTAAACGATTAATGTGAAAAGTTTAAGAAAGAGACAAAGCGTGAGTGCATCGTGATTACCACCCAAAATGGCCATGCTAAGTACTATACAGTGAAGCAGCACTTAAGAAAACACTTTATTATGAAGCATGAAGAAGAAGGCTGCCCTAGCTAGCACTGAAAACCAAAAACCAGACAGAGTATTACAGTATGAACAGTGTGTGAGTACAGCTTAGCTATATTATAGTCTATTGAGATTATATATGATGTATACCGTATTCTTCGCACTATAAATCACACTTAAAATTCTTTCATTTTACCAAAAATGTACAGTGCACCTTATAATTTGGTGAGCATTATGAATATATTAATTGTAAAAACTGCAGTGCTAGCTCATTGGCTGTTCAGAGGTAAATATATCAGACTGTAGTCTGCGCGTTTGCCATGTTAAAACAATCTACATGGGACAAACCATGCTGCTAACCGGAGCTAGCGCTTACTGTAAATAAACAAAAGCTCTTTACTCAAATGAAGAGAAATCTGTGTAGATTAACATCCAGCACTCGTTTGACTTAAAAAGAAAAGTTTTTTTTTTTGGAAACACTTTCCATCAATCAGGTATCTATAAAGCATTATAAATGCATTCATAAAGCTTCATAAACCATTCATAATGCTTTATAACACTTGACAAAAGCCTTTCGGTAACACTTTCTTTGAATGGCATCTCTATAAGACTCTATAAACATACTCATAACTAATTATAATGTATTCATAAGGCATTATAAACATGGCTATACATATTTATAAAACTCTATAATTCATCATAGCCATGTTTATTATGAATCATGAACTGTGATTATAATGCATTAATAGCTGTGTTCATAACATGTTATACCTCAATACCAAGAAACTCAGTCCCTGCTTGCAGACTGTATTAAGACTAAAAAAGCTTCCAACTTATGAACACACCCTCAATAATCCTATAAATATATTTTAACCCCTCATAAATTATTCTTGTCTTGAATATAATATTAATTATAGTCAATTATAATGTATTATAACAGGTCTTTGTGCGTTCTAAGTAAAGGGACAGACATTGTGGAACTAGATTATTAATGATAGATATATACTATTTTAACACGTATATCTTTAGCATAGCTTATAATGTATTATGATCACAAGTCATAATGCTTAATGAACATGGCTATAGTAGTTATGTATTTTTATAAATATTTATAACCTTGTTTATAATGCCTTATGAATGCATTATAATATATTATGAATGTAGTTATAGAGTCTAATAAAGATGACATTCATAGAAAGTGTTAACGAAAAGTTTTTTTTGGTAACACTTTCTATGAATCAGGTATATATAAAGCATTATAAATGCATTCATAAAGCTTCATAAACCATTTATAATGCTTTATAACACTTGACATAAGCCTTTCTAACTATACAAAATTGTTTATAATCTCAAACATAAAACGTTATAACACTACAGTATGAAGCTTTATATCACAAAGCGATTTAATGCATTATAATATATTTTCGGATTTGCTGTTCTTAACATTATTGGTGAGATCTGTTTCATAAAGCTTAATAGATGTTGAGTTCACTCACATAATGCTTTATCAAGATCCACAGCGATGCCTTCCCTCTAACTGCTATATGTTCAATGTTATAATGAAATTTGTTCTGTAAATGCACATAACATCTAATGAACACTTATAAGCACTTTTTACAGACTGTAGGTAAAGTGATGAGTTATCCCACTAGTTAGTAGTTGTACTAGTTAGAAATGCTTGTCAAGTGTTATAAAGCATTATGAATTGTTTATGAAGCTCTATGAATGCATTTATAATGCTTTATAGATACCTGATTCCCCCCCCCCCCCCCATGGAAATATGGCGACACCTTTGTTCACTTCCAGTATGCGCCTTATAATGCAGTGCGCCTCATGTATGAAAATAGAGGTTCATTGATAGTGCTTTTTATAATACAGTGTGCCTTTATTCCAAACAATTTGGTTTGTGATATCAGTACTGTAAGTTATTACAGTATTAGAGTAAAATGTTTGATCAAATAAGTTTATTGAGCTAAACTGTAAAATTGAAAGGAGGCTCTAGTACTCTGTTGGCACCTCTAGTCCAGATACAAGGTGAGATAAATGTGTATGAGTGTCCCCCATATCACCACTAGGGGTGACCGACTGTCATATCTAATGGCTCAGCAGTTTGTGCAGTGTGTCGCACCACAGCAAAGGCAGGAATGAAGTGCTCACCCCAAGGCCTCCATACTCAAAATCGATCATTGTCAGATCTTAAACGGAAACTGGATACTTTGCTAAAGTATGATGCTAAAATATGATCCCAGTCCATAGCAAGCCAATTATGAACAGTTTACCAAAAAGCAACCATCTTGCTTCTTTTAGTCTAATGATACGACCTCTGTAACACATTTTCAGACCTTATACAGTATATTCAATAACGTCTGGGTAGATGTGTATTAAGAGTGCTAGAACTTCACGGCACGTGTACCATTATGCTGAAGCTCCAGAAAGCAGTGTCACTTCAGGGAATCTGCAGCACATTGTTAAAACTTTTTTTTTTTTCTCGTTCTTTTCTGTAAATGATGTTGGAATAAAGCAGAGCAGTTATCTGTGTGAGATTGGCTGCGAGGCTCTGAGTCACTGAAACAGAACAGAAACAGCAGATCAAACACAGCTCAGTACTAAAGACTGATGCTGGAGTCACGTCACTCACTTCATACAACAACGTTTCAATAAATTCACCACATAAACGTATCTAAAACTAACAATTACTATCAACTGCCTGAGATTTAAAAAAAAAAGAAATAGCCATTACCTAATCCATTTAAATAAGTCTGAACCGGCCCCAGTCCTGAGTCAGTGGGTTGGAAAGTGGCATTCCTAATAATACTAATCATAATCATAATCACATACTTGTAGTAGGAACTTATGAAGTATTTTCATAAGTGTGTGACTAAAGAGAGGGGCTGAAGAAAGAGAGACTGCGATATAAAGAGAGAGAGACAGAGAGAGACAGAGAGGGGGAAGAAAGAGGCACTGAGAGAGCGACATGGAGAAGAGAGGGAGAGAGAAAAAGAGAAACGGGGTAAATAAAAGAGAGAGAGAGAGGCAAAGGGAGAGAGAAAGAGAGAGGGGCGCAGAGGAAGAGAGAAAGAGAAGGACAGAGAGAGAAAGAAAGAGGGACAACAGCAGAGAGAAATAGAGAGAGGCACAGAGGGAGAGAGGGGGCAGATGGAGGAAGAGAGAGAAAGAAAGAGGGACAAAGGGAGAGAGAAAGAGAGAGGGACGAAGAGAGAGAGAAAGAGATAAGGACAGAGAGAGGGGGCAGAGGGAGAGAGAAAGAGAGTGGAACAAAGGGAGAGAGAAAAAGAGTTGGGGCAGAGGAAGAGAGAAAGAGAGAGAGGGGAAGAGAGAGAAAGAAAGAGGGACAAAGGGAGAGAAAAAGAGAGAAGGACAGAGGGACAGAGGGGAGGAGACAGAGGGTGAGAGAAAGAAAGAGGGAAAAGTGAGAGGGTGAGAGGGAAAGAAAGAGGGGCAAAGGGAGAGAGAAAGAAAGTGAGAGTAGGACAGAGGGAGAAAGATGTGCAGAGGGAGAGAGAAAGAGAGAGGGAGACAGGGGAGGAGAAAGGGTCAGAGAAATAGAGAGGGACAAAGGGAAAGGAGAGAGATAAAGGGAGAGAGAGAGAGTGAGGAAAAGAGATGTGAATTGAAGTCTGGATAATTTAAAAATGCAGTAGAAACAAATTCTAAAAAACAAACCTATTTTTTTTTCAATACTAGCGTCCAAACAGCAGCAGAAAATAAAGAAAATCAAAAGAAAGAGAGTAATTTCATTTAAAATAGCAATAGTATGTTAGTGTGTGTGTGTGTGTGTGTGTTGGTCGGAATGTTTGTGGTGAGGGAAAAAGATGGTAAAGCCTGGAAAAAACGGCCAAGTCTAAATAATTAGTTTAGCGTTAAGGGCACTGTTCACACACATTAGTCTTCCCCACGCCAGCAGAACCGCAGAGTGAGTTATCGCTGTTAAGCAACTCATTAAAGAAGCCTCGCAGCCATGTGATTGTAATTTCAAAGTTAGAGAACAGCCTCAGATCTCGCCGAGTTGCGTTCGGCGCTAAAATAGGGCGAGGGAACCTGGTCGGGTATTGTTATTTTTACCTCATAATTTGGGAGATGTTATTAAGTGGGCCAGGCTGCAGAGAGTGAGGCGGTACTGCACATTGATGAATGAGTAAAGAGCTAAGGGGGAAACATGCTATAGAAAACAACAATACAACCTCAGAGATACTTTTTTAAATGCTTTTTTTTAAGTATTTGACCTTTATCAAGCTCTACAATACAGAGTTACGTTTTCGAATGCCATTTACAACTTTACTGTACAACAACAGAACAGAAACATTATGTTAACCATATCCAGAAGTTGGTCAACTTCTCTACTGAGCTTGCAGAAATCTGGGATAGATCAACACAGTATATTTTTGCTGTACAATAAAGAAAAACATGTATCTCCATTTTTGTTGATTTATATTTTATTACATAATATATACAGACAAATTGTCCCTTACACTGTCTCAAAATGTCTTGCTGAACAGACCAATAGAAATAAACTCAAAATGACCTGAAAAAAAAACTCTTTTTACATTGACTTACATTGAAAGATTAGAAGGGTTTTTTTTTCTCTCTCTTGTAAAGTTGCTGTTTTGGAGATACTTGTTTTTCATTGGACAGCGACGATATAAAAAAAAAAAACATTAGATTTTTAGAAGTTTCTGGCCAAAGAAAAAATATACCATATATTATGTTTTTAAGGATCTTAATAAACAAAATGAACTTGAGTAGACAAAATATGAAATACATTTGATTAATACTGTTTACATTCAAATAAATGTCAAAGCAAATGTAAGAATCACTGTGTTTTTGGTCACACTTTATAGTAAAATGGGTCACAAATAACAATACTAAGTTATAACAGTAATAAAAGAGTATAGTTAAATCATTAAGTAATGTCTCCTCTAACTATTAATTGACACTAGTTAAGGCTTTATTAAATAATAATAAATGTGTAATGATTAATTAATAATAATTAGTTGAGACATTCTGTAACTGTCAATTAATGTACCATTATTGTAGCGTGTTACCATTTTTTGTTTGTTTTTGTCATTTGCTACAATTGTATACAATTGTTCAGGGAATCTATACTTGGGGTTGTAAAGTAATATATTAAAACATTAAAAAGAAAACAGTTAAGATAAACATAGATGCAGAGTCAATGATTCAATAAACTTACTAGGATTTATTAGTAAGATTACCTTTGTACTATAATTTCTCATATGTATAAACCTTTATAAAAAAAGAGTATTTTTTATGTAATCTTAAAGCTTTCTTTTTTTTTATTTTAGACCAAATCGACCATCATCCAGATCAGAGATTCTCAGCTCCAGTTTTAAAGGCCGGCTGTCCTGCACAGTGGGAATGATTTTCTGCCTGTACCCACCTCACCCACCAATTTAACCAGCGGGCAATGCCAGCATGCAGAGATTTGAGAGCATCAAAACACTGCATCATTTTTTGAATTTATTGGTTCAGTTGGTTCAAAGTTTCAGAAATGCTACTTCTCCAATTTCTGAATGTTAGTCGGAGAGTAAAGTGTTTTTTTATGGATGTGAAGATAGCAAACAGATTTTCTGTTATTTTTACATAATCACCATTATTTCACATTTTGTCTAAATTCCTTCTGTAGACTATAGAGTACCTGTGGCATGGAATTCATTTTACCTAGGGGAGGAGAGGTCAATTTAAAGGAGAACTCCAGTGTAAAATGAACTTTTGGTGTAGTAAAACATGATAAAAGGACTTAACTCTGATGAATAGCACAACACAGCATTTCGAGATCCAGAAATTTTAACAGTTTGTCCAAACACCCTTCAGGCTGGGTGACACGAGGCATAATTTGCCCCAATAAATAATTGCTTTTTCCACCGTTATCCAGCTCATAGTAGCTCCAGAAATCCTTGCTAAAATCCACAGAGCTCTGACATTTAAAATGAGGCATTAATAACTTAGAAAGTGCACAAGAAGCTTATTAAAAAACAATGTTTACATCCCATAATGCTAGCTTCAGCTCTGAGCACCACCATCACTGTACTGATAATGAAAAACATACATAGACTCTGCATAGCGTAGCAGCTGGCAGGAGGCAGGCTATGTGGAATCTATGTATAAATATATGTCTGTCATCAGTACAGTGATGGTGGCACTAGGTTTTTAACAAGCTTCTTGTGTTATTAATTAATTAAGTTATTAATGCCTTGTTTTAAATGTCAGGGCTCTCTGGATTCTGGTAAGGAGGTGTGGAGCTACTTTGAGTCTGGATAAGGGTGGGAAAAATGATTTATCAGGGGAATTTATGCCCCATGTCACCCAGTCTAAAGGATGTTTGGACAAACTTTCTGGATCTCAGAATGCTGTGGGAGAGCGGAGGTGTGCTATTGATCAAAGGGTAGCAATTCTTATCATGTTTTACTACACCAAAAGTCAATTTTACACCAGAGTATTTTAATTATTACAAGACATTGTCAGTGATTTTAGTCCCATCTGGATTGTGCATGCAAGCAATCAGACTATGTGCTTTTTAAGCCTATATTAATCCACTACAAATCAAAATGGGAATAAATGTTCCATCAAAAATTGGTGGAAAGGTGTTTTGTGGCCTTTCTGATCTACAGTGGAGCTCAAAGAGTAGTCTGCGGTAATCCAAAAGATGAGCTAAAGGCCTCCTCAGTGTTGCAACATATATTCCAGCTAACAGAGAAAGTTATAAGAGCATGGAGCAATGTTTTGAAAAGGTTTCAGGAAAGTTAGCCTGTGAGAGGCTAGTCTGTTTCAATTACAGAAACAATGTTCCAGAAGTGATGTTTTGCATTAAAAGTTTATGACAACATTTGTTGCACATATTTCCCAGTTAGATAAATAATAACGGGAAAAACTGTGAAAATAAAAACATTCTAACAATCTAGAAAACCACATCTCCAACTCCCCAACTCATCCCATTTAAAAAGTATTGGATGGAGCGCCATCATTCCAAAGAACACAGTTCCACTGCTCCACAGCTCAATTTCCTTTTTAAAAATGATCTGTTTAGTCAAATAAACTAACAATTCATCTTTATTTTAACACACACTTTCAAGTTAATAAAACTTTAGGAATGTTCACATAACTTATCGTTTTAAGTTAACTACGGATATTCTCATTATATTTAGTACATTACTATTTAACTGCCAATACTGACAGTATAATACTGGAGCAGTATAAGAGTAAACTCCGTAAAGAGTGAACTCTGTAGCTCAAAGCCAGAATACTGTGATCACTAGAAACACAGAATAAACTTAATGTGCTCTTACAGCTCTACACTGAGACCTAACAATCAACACACATTTTATAATTACTGCACGCCCAGGATAAGGTAGCTTTGGGCAACAGACAACACAAAGATGGTAAGTAAGGGAGAGGTCACACCCAATATGCAAATATATGGTACCAGGAGCCTATAGGAAAGCTGCATGAACCAACACTGTAGAAAGAGCATTGACACAGGTAGTGACTAAAAACCTAGTAAATATAACAAGACTTGTGTTTGTTGTGCAGGTGTACCTAAAAAGATTTGTTGGGATTACATAAATAAATTATATTAAGGAAAAAATACACAATGTCTTGTATTCTGAACAAATGTGGAGTAATTAAAAACTAGATATATTCATGTAAAGGTAGAAACATATTTTTTTGTTGTTAATAACACAGATTTTATTACGTTACATTTACTAACGCTCAGATTAATTTTTTTCAGTGCATTAGGCATGGAGCCAATAGGTTCACATTTGTTTATCTGCTCCAGACATTCCTATTCTATTGGTGATTCTTCTCTTCTATGGGGGCTAGTCAAGCTGTGTTAATGTGCATTTGCACTTTCCTCAACTGTATAAACATATACACTGTTAAAATGATGTTCCTTGAGGAACATTTAGGTGTTCTTGAACTTGAAGAGCCCCTAGGGAACCCCTTAAGTGCTTTAAGAAATCTTTAAGAAACGTGTATTAGAAGAAAATGGTTTTGAAAGTGCCTTGAAGAACCTTAAGGGCTTTCTCCATAGTTTCAAACTAAAAAACCTAAAAGTGTTCCCCAAGGAACTTATACTCTTGACTGTGTTCAAAGGTTTCTCCTAAAAACATTTTTTAACGGTTCCTTAAAAGGTTCTTCAACACTGTAAAATGTGATAAGTTGATCTTACTTAAAAAAATGAGGAAACCGGTTGCCTTGAAAGTTAAGCAATTATAACTGTTATTTTCAAGTTAAGTTCACTTTATGCTTGCTATTTAAGTGTATTCAAATCATAGCTAAATCTACACAGTTTACTTGAGTTGTTTCTACTTTAAATATCCTTTAAATGCAGGTTGGTTTTTTTAAGTGTGAAAAACCCGATAAGTTGACTAAATTCAAAACTTTTGTTGTAACCGATTACTTAATAAATTTTAAGTTCATGTAATATAATTTTTAAGTACAGTGAACTTAACAACTACATATACATATATTTAAAATTAATATTTTCCTGAACTTCTTTTTAGTCTTCTTTCTGGTTTCATTCAACTATTTTTTTTAAATACTCATAGAAAAGTAGATGAAAGAAAACAGTAAAGAATTAAAAGTACTGAAAGCACAGCAAGAACACAGAGTTACTGCAGCTCAGTAAATGATGCTTGTTCTACAGCCAACAACACAGAGACCAAGCATTTAATTATAATATATAATCTACAAGTTTACCTAAGGTAGCCCCGGGGGAATCACTAGACACTGATGGTGACTGCAAGAAATTGGGGGACACACCCAGTATGCAAATAGATTGTGACAGAAGCCAATGGAAAAGAAGCTGCCAATGACAACAGACTAAACTCAGTTATTATAAGTTGATTCAACTCAAAGATCTCAGTTTGAGTGTATAATATGTGCCCACAAATGTTCAACTAACTCAAAATAGTTGAGTAATGTTCAGAAATCTCCAATTTTATGTAAAACAGACTAAATTTGTTTGAGTTCAAACAACTTCTGGGTTTACAGTGCACAGTTTCCACCTGAAGAAATCCTGAGAAACTTATATTATTTGTAGTGTAGTGCAAATGTAGTGTAAAGGTGATTGCAAAGCTGCTAACATTTTTTTTCACATCCATTGAAAATAACTTTAAAATCAGTTGTTTGCTACAGATATGGCAACTTAAGATCAAGCTAAGAAACACTAGAGTGTTCCTTTAAAATGATCAACGTAATATAAACTCTGCAGTTTTAGAGGTTACTGTTGAAGGCTCATCTCTGTTACTGGAAGCTGAAGCTCGCAGTGGAGCTTCTGAGAGAAGCTGAGTGTTACGAGAGCATGATTAATATAATCCTGTTATAGAGAGATGGGTCAGGGTCAGCATGAGGGTAGAAGCAGCCCAACCCAGTCGGAACTGTTGCAGTCTCAGAACTGTGTAATGTATTCGGCAGGGCTCAGAAATATGTCATTTATACTGCAGCAGTTCTCTCTTTTATACACACACAAAGAAATTGATCAATTCATCTCAGAAAATAGATTTAGCTGAACAATTATACCCAAACTCCTAGTGTAGAGTTTGTTTGGCAATGCCAGCTAAGCTTACACCCCTTGTAAAAAAAAGTTTAGGGACACTTATTGCAGCTCTTTAGAAGCTTTTTCATGTAATAAATGATGTGCAATGTCTACAATCATGTCTCAGATATGCAGATATGTCAATGATTACAACATTTGTGATCTGATTAGACAATGGGTTTTGCCACACGAATGGCGTAAAAGTTTTGCCACTGTTCAACATAAAGGCTCTCGGAGACTACTTATGGGTAGTGTACCTCTTGGTGAGAAATCTCAGGAAACGGTGATTTTTCAGCAGGATAATGTGCACCCACACACAGCAAGAGTTTCCCAGGAAGGTGCTAGATTTGCTAGATTTGAACCTTTCCTCTGACTGTGTGGTTGCCAGATTGATCGACAGTTGAGCATTTATAGAACCAGCTGTGGCGCCAGCTTCAGTAACCTACTTTTTTATTTTTACCTTAAAGCACTGAATTGCAAAAATGAAAATCAAAAAAGCTATTACAAATATCTCATAAGAAGTCAGTGTGTCCACACAGGCGGTGTGTGTGAGCACGTTTGTGTGCGTGTATGAGTGTATGTTAGGTCTTATAGGATTCTATAAGAGGTGTTGGGAGTGATCTTGGAGATGGAACTAAGCATGAAATTGAAGTTGCCTTCAGCGTACTCAGGAGTAGATTTCTGAATTTCCAATAGCGGTTTCAAGGCCAGTGGAAAACTTACAGTGTGTGTGTATGTGTGTGTGTGTGTTGTGTGTGAATGATAAATCCCTAGCAGCGAGCATTATACCAGCTCCAGCAGTGAGAAAACCCTCAGCATTATTCAGATGCTGTGTGGAATCCAGTGGTGTGTTTGATGCTGGGTTTTGGGAGCTCCAGTAGCAATGCAGCACAGCACTGATCAAAGAAAACCTACTACACAAAATGTACACGGCATAAATATGTATGCAATTTATGTCCAAATGTCTGTAGACATCCCTTCTACTGAACGCATGAAGATGCATGCATACTGTATATTCATTGACAAGATTAGACACCGGGTCTTACCACAAGAGGGTGTAAAATTGCTTCATCTGCGGCCCTATATAAAACGGCTCTCAGAATCTACTTTTGGGTAGTGTACCTCTTGGTGAAAGATCATTGATCATTCCTAATCATGCCTCTACGACACTATGAGCTCAACCAAAGACATTTCACCCAGTTGGCAGGCTTTGAGAGGGGGCACATTATTGGCCTGGAAAGAAATCTAGATGGTTGTTTTAATAAATTGCCTGCCATCTAGTCAGCCACCATTGGCTTTATTTCTAGTGGTGTCATGAACAAGAATCCTAGGCAGCTCTCGACTAGAACTGTATTGTCTTTAGCAACAAATCCAGGTTCTGTTTTTTGAACCTGACAATGGTCATGTTTGAGTATGGAGGCCTCTTTGTTGAGGAGCAACGCACTTCCCCACAAACTACTGGCATAATGAACTAGGGATCATCATGTACAGTGATGGGAAGCATTTCCGACACCCTGTTACTGCACGTTACTTTAGCCATTCAATGAATTTTTTTTATATACAGAAAAAGGCGCAAGTGTGTGTGTGAGTTGTGTGCAGTGGCGCAAAAAGGGAGTATGCAGCGTATGCAATGCATAGGGGCGCTGCACTAGAGGGGGTGCCAAATCGATGCCGGAAAATGATTTCTAGTCCGCATTTTCTGTAAGAGCTGTTTGTTCACGTATGATAATTCACAGGGGCATCGCCTGGCCTGGGCTTCCGGGGCTTTAGCCCCAAATACATTTCCAGTATCCCCGAATCATTTTGCTCTACTCAGCTGTATTATTAATGAGGAGACGGGCCGCTGTCGGCTGTGAATGGAAAATCTCTTAATGCGAATCACGGAGCCAGTTCAAAGAAAAAGTTCCGCCTTTCAGGAGAAAAAGCGAATCAGCTTACTGGTTTTGTGGAGGGCGGTGGGCTAGTAAGGAAGCCCTTTAATAACTATTTCATTTTCAAATGTATACTGTGTTTTTATTCATTTAGGATTGCAGGATTAGTGTAAGCTATAATTATAATTAACCAGTTAGCTAAAAGCTGGATTTTGTGGTTAGCCAGAATTTAGTACTATACTTAGTTTTAATTAGTTTCTTAACCCTGGTCTCTGCCCTAAAATTTGTATGTATGGGGGGGGGGGTTTACGGGGGCGAGTAACACAAAAGTAATGCAATAGTTACTTTTATAGTGGAGTTACTCAGTTAGTAACTCAGTTACTTTTTTGGAGAAGTAACTAGTAACTATAACTAAATACTTTTTCAAAGTAACGTGCCCAACACTGATCATGTACAACACCCCTAGTAGTGATACGAGGGACAATAACTGCTCAGTTGTTAAAAGTGCAGGACATCCTGCAGCCTCTTACTGTATGGCAGTATGACTTGTATCTACCAAATTGCAAGACCTTCTCTATCTTTGTCGCTAGATTTATAGCCAAAGCATTCATTGTAGCAGTATTCAATTCAATTCAATTCAATTTCTATAGCGCTTTTACAACAGAAGTTGTCAAAAAGCAGCTTTACAGAGAAAAAACTAGTTCACACCTCTTATCAGCAGCACCACAGAGATGCCAATTATTGTGGTGACACAGTGGCAAGGAAAAACTCTCTTACATTAAGAGCAAGAAACCATAGGAGAGGACCCAAGACTCAGTCAGAGTAACCCACCCCCCTCGACCTGCTCAGTAAAAACAAATAACATATCAAAAACAACAATACAGAGAGATAATTTGAGCTATAGCTAATGTAACAGGTACTGATTTATGAATGTGAAAAGGTAATGAGCACGTAATGGATAATGGAGAGATACTGCTAATGTATGAGAGCATTTATGAGAGTATGTAGGATCTAAAGGCCAAGCTGCAACATCTGTGTTTAAACGTGTTAAAGAATGCCATATGGATCCTGTATGCCTCAATTCCCAACCATTTCTCATCTTATATTCCATTCCAACTATCAACTTCTTGGTGCAGTATTCATTTTTGAAGACAAACGAAGAAAAGGAAGCAGAAACATGAGCTCAAATAGATTCTCTTAAAATGGATAGATCTGGAACTGCCTGTTTTTCACCAAGGAGACAAAGGATGCTGATTCAAGGCACACGATATCAGATGGTTGCTAAGGTGCTGGCTGTGTTTAAGATTGCAAGTGAATGATTCTCTTTAAGGAACAGCCAGTCTGAACTGACAAATGTGCTGTTTCATATTCTGCACTTTAAATAGACTAGGACAGCTGCTGTTTTCACGTAAATCAGTTACAATAACATCTTGAATTATACTATACTATACTATATACTATTATGTGTCTAAATATTTGAGGACAAAAGTAATAGTTGAACCTATTGTTGACACAGATTGTTGTACACACACAAATAATGAACATTAACATAGTGCAAACATGCCTAATGCCAGATGTAGGCTTGAGGGATATAACACCCCCAGAATGAGCTTGGAAGTATAGGATGAAGTGGGTTAAGGGAAAACAAGTATTGGGACACATGTTCATTCATTGTTTCTTCTAAAATTAAGGGTACCAAAAATTGTACAAAATCTTGCTTATTAATAGAATTTGTCTAATAGATTACAGTGAGGATTTGTAAGATTAGTAAGATCAGGATGTTGGATGGTCACCACCCCAGTTCCTCCCCAACTCCTCATTTCAACTCATATCAACAGTATTGGATGAAGCTTCATCATTCCAGAGAAAACAACTCTACCCACTGCTTCAGAACTCAATGCTAGGGGGGGATTTACATGTTTTCTGAACCACTGCTATCTAAAAACATCAACCATAACATTAAAAACACCTTCTAAATATTGTGTATGTCCCCTTTTGTCATAAGAACAGCTAGAATTACATTCTCTTAAGCAAAAATGAAAAAAAAAAAAACAGCAAATGAAAACAAAGGAAATGCTACCTGGCGAAAAACATTGCTGTTTTTTTTTTGTTTCTATTTAAGATATCTTTGCTTTCTTCTGTGAGACTTTTTTTTCCTTTCTTAACTTGGTTTACATTCTTTTCTTTTCTTTTCTTACCTTTATAATACCCTCTGTTACCAGTCACCACTCTTCAAATGGGTGAGAACTAAGGATAGCTTATATACCAGTGCCAACAGGTGTTCCCTGTTGGAGTGAGTTCCCTTGGGTGAGAGTGCATTTTTGTCTTCGCCCTCTACTGGCAGCTGGCAGCACAGGCTGACCCCTTACAGGTGTTCTGTAAGTATCTGGTCCTTTAGATCCATTAGGTTCTGTAAGATATGTGGTGGGGCCTCCATGAGTACCATTACGTTTTGGGCAGCCATGGACCTTAAGGCAGTTAAGTCAGTAAACTGGTTATTTTTATTCGAAGAAGCTTTGGGAGGTACTGACCAAACGGCCTGCCTGATTTTCTAGAGAGATGTTCTGACCCAGTCACCTGGCCATCACAATTTGTTCATTGTCAAAAAACAAGTTACATTTTGTAATAACCAAGATTATTAGGCAAGAAACCAGAGTTCAGTATGTGTCCCTTTCAAAGTTGTGACATACAGAGTGTAAGTCACTTATTATGCACTGGAGCACACAGCACAACGGTCGAGCAACAAACCTGCACTGACAATGACAGATTTGCTTCTTGGTCTGACCTTGCAGACAGTGTCATCAGGGGCTACACTGTCAGAGATGTTTGGCTGTCAGATCAACACAGAACCCAAAACAGACTCTGCTTTCTCTGCAATTGAGCATTGGGTAACACTTTGCTCAATTTTTTTGAAGGGTCCCTACATATTTGTAAGCATCAAATAATGTATTTATAAAGCATCACTTGAATATTTATATACAGCTTATGCCATTATTATCACATAAGACTTTGGATGAAATAGTTACTTCATAGATTTGGTTGATTAAAGGGAAACCAGTTATTTAAAGCATGGAAAAACAATTACTGGATTCAGCTTAATAAAGATGTTATGAATGGTAAATCTGTCAACAGTTTAGTTTGAGGGCCTCAAAATCTTTCATAGAACTTATGTCATCTTGCGAGTAATAGCAAAAGCTAGTCAAAAATATCTGAATATTGCTCTATATAAATATATATATATATATATATATATATATATATATATATATATATATATATATATATATATATATACATTATTCATGTGTATGATTGTGTTATAAAGCCTCTATGTACTGTAGGTAGCCTTCAGATAAAGTGTAACCGAGTGCCTTAAAATAATTCTGCATAGCTTTTCTACCTTAAAATTTAATCTTCAGAATCATGTTGATGCTCTACTGGCTGTAATAAGCAGAATAGCATCTCTAGCAGTGGTACTATGGGCTCAGAACACCAATAAATACACTGTGCAACTAGAGCAGCCTTCTCAACTTGTACTGTTACAAAAAAACGCCATTATTCTGGCTGCTGTTGACCATAGTACCTCTACACATTGGTTCATCTGCATCTGCGGGATAAAAGCGAGACTCATCAATGAAGAAGATGTGCCAAGCTGCCGGTGCTCAGAGGGAGCAAAATTGGCCCTGCTCCCTCCAGGTGGGTAGATGGCGCTCTCTCCCCACATCACTCCTAGGGTGATGTCCACAGCACAGGGCATCTGTGAGCTGATGTACCAGAACCGAGTCGCTGCCCTTTCCTCCAGGCGCGCTGTGACGCTGCTCGGCAATGCTGCATCAGCAGCAGCTCCAAAAGAAGCGGTGGCTGACTTCACATGTATCGGAGGAAGCATGTGTTCGTCTTCACCCTCCTGGTTATAGTTATAGGGGGAGTCCTAATGAGTGGGTTGGGTAATTGGCTGTGCTAAATTTGGGAGAAAATGGGAATAATTAGAAATAAAATGTAAAAAAAAAAAAAAATAAGATTCTTCTCTTGTCTTGGAAAAGACAACCATTGAATATCTGCATGGAGGCATCATCAGCTCCAAAATCATTGGTTTCCCACAATTCACCCCTACCACAAAATCTGCAGGAACTGTGAGGATATTGGAAATGCATTGAATGGATTATTACAAGACTCAATTAGGAACCTCTACAACTCCATTGCAATCTGATTCTTACTTTTGAGTCAAACTATTTTTTTTTTACAATGAGTGTATAAAATGTTCAAAAGTAGCACTCAAAAGATATAAATATTAAATAAATACAAAAAATACTTAAGCTAGGTCTAGATGGATTGTTAAGGTTTCATTAGTAAAAGTAATGTCTCTAGTATTGGTGCAAAGCAGAGGAGTACAATCTCCACTAAATAAGCCTTATTATCCAGCACTATTTACGCTGCAGCACTATTTCTCCAGAGATCAGACGTCCAGCAGGTTTGTGTAGAGGTTCAGGGTGAACTTGACACTGGGAAGTGACCCTTTCCTGCTGTGAATCGGCCAGTAAGTGGGTGTGGAGGGACCATATTGAGTTTTGGTCACTCGAATGAACAGGCCACTCGAGCTCGCTGGGTCTCACCGGTCAGTAAAGAAAGGAAGTTGCTTACTCACTTCCTCAGCAGGGTGAACAGATGAGCCATATGAGGCATGAAGAAAAACCAAGGTGTTATTCTAACATCCCAGCTGGATACTTTCACACATACTAGACTGAGCTTTTCTCTCTGATTGGGTAAGCTAGAGGCACCTGGGTCAATAGCAGTATGACATGTATTTTGTGTGCAACAAACATGGGAGGTAGAATTTAATTTTCCAATTTAAAGTAAATGTAAATTGGAAAATTAAAGTTATTTAACCCGAAGAACACACCTACTATGCAAACAGAGAGGTATAATAACCTTCACTTTACATTTAAGTACATTTTATACACCTTTTTGGATGTGGGTGTGAGTCTGCAGTGCTGCCAGGTTGAATGAAGTTGAAATATTCATTAAAGTAGTTGTTGCAAAATTGTTTTTATACACTTTGGACATTTTAAGTATTCATTTAACTATTAACAACTATTTCATTTAAAAATATTAAAATATAAAGCTAATTAAACAATAATCCAATAATTCCCTGTCCACTGTGTCATCAAAGTAACCCTTAACGTCATCAGTGACATCACAACCTTTATATATTTCTCATACTGTCTTCATACTTAGTGATAAAAAGATAAAGCTTAAGCTGTCCACCCTGTCATGAAAAAAATAACATGGTAATTCAAAATATACATACAGCTCTGTAAAAAAATAAGAGACCACTTGAAAAATACGGTTTTTTTTTTTTTTTTTTACCAAATTAAAAACCTCCAAAAAATAATCAAAAGCAAGATGGATGATCACAAGCCATCAGACCAAGCTGAATTTTTGCACCAGGAGTGGCATAAAGTTATCCAAAAGCAGTGTGTAAGACTGGTGGAGGAGAACGTGCCAAGATGCATGAAAATGTGATTAAAAATCAGGGTTACTCAACAAAAATGTATTGCTGAACTCTTAAAACTTTATGAATATGAACTTGTTTTCTTTGCATTATTTGAGGTCTGAAAGCTCTGCCATTTCTAATTTTATGCAAATAAAAGCTCTAAATGACAATATTTTTATTTGGAAGTTGGGAGAAATGTTGTCTGTAGAATCAAACAACTGAAGTAGTCTCTTATTTTTTTCCAGAGCTGCATTTTATTTCTATCAAATGCCATTTTTTCCAAAGTTGTCCACCCTGTCATTGTTTATCCTTTCCTGTCGTTAAAATAAAAAGTGATACTAAGCTGGTAGTATAAGCTGGAAAATATGATTTCTGTGATGAACAACTGTCTTTTCTTTGAGTGTCAAAATGCACAGTATCCTGATAATAAACCACCTCTCGAGTGCCAGGCTTTGGCAGTAATGGTACATATTCAACACTGAATACACAATGGCGTGATTTAAACAATCTACCTACTTTAGTCATTTTTGGTCTTTTATTGCCGCTGTACCAATCCACAAAGCCTCTATTACACTCTATAACACCACACCACCTCTGCTGACCTCAATCAGCCGCGCCAGCGCCGTGATTTACACCATAATGTACATATTACTGTAACACGCTCTCTAAAGCATTGGTAAAGAACGGTGTATTTAAGCTAAATTTAAGCTGCAGGAAGACATGAAGGCTTTTAAATTCACAGCAGCACTTCAGCCGTGAGCGTTTCCCTCCCGCTGTATTCCCAGGGAGGATACAGTGTAGCTGTGAGACATTTTATTCAGCTCTAAAACCACTGTTCAAACCTCAAAAAACAAAAAGGGGAACGCGGGCTAGAATGGTACTGTGCTGCGTAGCAAAACAACAATAATAAGTCTAGACTTCAAAGGGTTATAAACATCCAAAAATACAGCGTTCTGCAGAATTCACTCTGTGTTTCATCTTCAGACCAAGTGTTTCATGGATTTTTATGCTTCTACAAGAAAAAGGAACCACATCATTAAAAAGAGGGATATTTAACAGCTTTTTTTAAACTCTTCTGTTGTGTTATAATAATATTATTATTATATTATTAATTTATATTATTATCAACCAACATTAGAGCTCATTATAAATCCATTATAACACATATATTGCCACCTAATGCTGTGACAGATACTTTAATCAAGTTACCATCTTGTTTTGGACTATAAGGAGCAATTAAATTTTCCCAAAAATCAAAAGTGTGCTCTAAAATCCATTGTGACTTATGTATGAATTTTACCAGTCAGGTATTAAAGAGCAGTAAAGCAATTCCACTGAAGTATAGTGTTATAAAGAAGTTTAAGTGAAGTTTCTCCAGCACAGGCTGAGTGCTGTTGCATTAGAATTAGCTGCTAACCACAGCACTAGCTCTTTCTCCATTCAGAGGGTATATTGGGTATATTGAGTATATTGGACTGTAGTCTGCGTGTTTTTCATGTTAAAATAAAATAAGCTACATGGGACGAACACAGGGTTCCTTAGTCTACCAGTATCAGGCGGCATTTACTAGTGCTAACCGGGGCTAGCTATGGCTGGCTAGTGCTGCTAACCTGGGCTGGCTAAGCGATTGCTAACCATGGCTAGCTTTCACCCTTGAACAAAATACTGAAATTCTAAGCTCGTTTAAATAAACAGAAGCGCTTTACTAACCCAAATTACTGTTTTCAGGAGAGAAATCTGTGTAGATTAACAGATTACATGCTGAATTAGAAGTAAAACATGGCAACACCCTTTCTCTCTTTAAGTATGAATTTTTACTAGTGTCACCTAATGCGCCTTATAATCCATGTATGGAAACAAAACAGAAAATTAACATTAATTGAAAGTGCACCTTATAATCTGGTGCACCTTATATTCCAAAAATTACAAACTGTTCTTGTGAATTTTACACACTTTTGTACTTCTATTTGCTATTCATCACTCACAGGCCTCACTGAGCTGAGCTCATAACTCATACAGACTTCATTTTTGGATGGAAAACAGCCATTCAGTGCAGAGCTTAATTTTTTTTTCATTCATCATAATGAAACAGCGGCATTAAAAGTCTATTTAATTCTGAGAAATGAAGTAAAGCTGGAAAATATTTGGGATATTCTAAACATTCCAGCTCTATAAAGTTCCAAAAGGTCTAGAAAGCATCAATCTGTCTTAGTAAACTACTGCAAAATAACAGTGTCATGATTTTTTATTATTATTTTATTAATTATACTGGAGATAAGTGTTCAAATTATGTAGCAAACTAAAAAAATCAACAAAAATACTTACAGATACAGATACTTTTTTTTTACTTATTATATATAAGTCTATAAAGCTTTGGAAAAACATAAGAGACCACTTCAATTTCTGAATTAGTTTTTCTGGTTTTGCCATTTATAGGTCTATGTTTGAGTGAAATGAACATTGTTGTTTTATTCTATAAACTACGGACAACATTTCTCCCAAATTCCAAATACAAATATTGTCATTTAGAGCTTTCAGACCTCAAATAATGCAAAGAAAACAAGTTCATATGCATATGTTTTAAGAGTTCAGAAATCAATATTTGGTGGAATAACCCTGTTTTTTAATCACAGTTTTCATGCATCTTGGCATGTTCTCCTCCACCAGTCTTGCACACTGCTTTTGGATAACTTTATACCACTCCTGGTGCAACACTTCAAGCAGTTCAGTTTGGTTTGATGGTTTGTCATCATCCCTCTTCCGCCTGATTATATTACCAGATTTCAATTTGGTAAAATCAAATAAACTCATAATTTTGAAGTGGTCTCTTATTTTTTTTTCCAGAGCTGTATAAATAATACTTACATATAATAACTTTTAAAGCTTTTTTTTAAAGTTTTTAACATGTTCTTCCAGGGGTTTTCATGGATTCATTAGTAAAGATAAAGGTTCTATAATGGTTTTCCACTTGTATGTAGATTTAATGTCTCCTTTTCTGTGAGAATGTAAAAAGATTGTGATGTATACTAAGCATTAAATTCTAAATGATGAATTAGTGAATTACTCACCAGTGTCTGTCTGAAGCGTTAACTTTTAGGATTTTAGAGATAATAACACCATCCTGAAGTCATCTTCCATGGGAATACAGTATGGGAATAATGCTTCAGGCTGACTGTTGGAGGTCTGGATGTCTAGATCAAGCTTGAATTGGACTTGATTTAGGCTTAATGCATATTGTTTAGAGGACACCCACTGGAGAGTGATTTACTGTAATAAGAATATTAAAGCAGAAAGCAAAGCTGTATTGCTGCTGATTGAGGTCAACAGAGGTGCCGGCTTAGCTGATTTCAAGCGGATCTTCTGGTCTAATAGAAGCTTTATGATTTATCAAACAACAAGTGGAGTAAACAAGCTGGGTTTATAATTGTCTGACTGATTGATTGAAACTGATTTGACTGATCAGTTTCAGCTTTAAACTCTGGATATGGTTATAACTGTTATTTTGTAGATTATTAATATCCGTTTCTCTTTGTTTTTTAAACAATGATTAATAGTATTATTAATAGAGATATATGTAAAGCATATTTATTTTCCATGGAATATGGTGAGGAGACGATGTTTAAGGCTGCCCTCATGTCTATGTTACCTTCTGGCTCTCTCCCTTTAGTTAGGCTGTTATAGTTAAACTGCCATTAGCCACACTCTGATAATCTGATCAATTTTTCTGTTCTCCATAAATCCAATCAGAACTAGCTCCAACTTTTTACACTTTTTATAAGTTAAGGACTGCCCACATTTCCAAGCTAACAGTGATTAAAGTTTGGTCGTCAAGCTCTCCTGTTACCCACTCCAGATCAGCTGCTCATGCCTTTGACTAGTTACTCACTACCAACTACATTCAAGTTTACATGAACTGTAGATTTTATTTTCCTGTTTAACGCCAACAAAAGCTGTAAAATGTTCTATACCAATCAATTTGACTTGATTTAACTTGAAATTAAGACAAAATTATTTATGTTTTGATCAAGCTTAGATTTTGCCTGAATTAATGTCATCACTGTTCAATAAAAAAAAACAAGTATCTCTTTTATTTTTATTTTTATTTCTTATATTGTGCCAAAATTCCTTGATGAATGGTCCAATAAAAATACTTTCAAATGACCTGAAATAAATCTTTTTTTACACTGACTTCCACTAAAAGTTTTTTTCCTCTCTCCTGTATAGTTGCTGTTTTGGAAATACTTGTTTTACATTGGACAGTGATGACATTGATTAATTCTATCAATGTTAACACGCTAACTAAGTGTTTTTTTAGCAGTATTTAGCAGAAATTTGCTTTTATATATATTCACATGGGCGTGGTAGTGGGGGGAAAAGTGGACCTGACTACCCAGGGCCCGAGTAGGGAAAGGGGCCCATGAAAAATCCAGATTTTTTTTTTTTTCACTTTCACTTTCACACTGACATTGAGAGTGTACAGGGCCCAGAATTTGCTGCTACGCCCAGGTATATTCATATAGGGATTATGATACTCCCCACATTCCTCTTTTTCTCTCTCAAACACACATTCTCTCTTACACACTCACACACAAATTGAGTATCTTACGTTGATTCTTTTTTTTCTTTTTTCTTTTTTAAATGTCCATTATTAAAAGTATTGGGCAAGAGCTTCATCATCCCAGACATCACAAAGATTCCACTGCTCCACAGCTCAATTCAATGATTCAGGGATTTAGGGACATTTTATTGTCATTCGCATCACATGTGGTACATGAGGTGGAACGAAATTGAACACAATAAAAAGAACACAATAAAAATAGAATATAACAAAATAGACAAAGATAAATACACAAAAAAATAATAATAAATAGGGAGAGTAGATAGGTAGCAGCAACATGAAGTCCAGAGTGCAAGTTTTGCTACAGCAGCATGATAATGGAATTAAGAGCAGTACAAGATAAAGTGTCTCAGTGCAGGAGACACAATGCTGCAGGCTTTATATCTCTCCAGTCCACACATCGCATGAGCACAGTACCAACAGCTTAATCTTTATTTATCTGCTCAGAGAGTCTTATTCTATTGGAAAAACTATTAGAATTTCTTCTCAACATGGCCTACACACATTTTGCTTGCCACTATGTTTGCCTCATTCCGAATCTACCCCTCATTATTCTCAGTCCACTTCCTTTATATAAGTACTTCCAGATCTCTTTAATAAAAGTGATTTTCCGATCTAGTTTGTGCAGATTTATGCAGTTTTTAGTAACTTAATGTGTTTTAATAATTTAAGCATGAAAGACCTGGAATTTCTAAAAGCGAAATTCAGCAAAAACAGGCCTCATTTACCATCTTCACAAGAAGTTTTCTTGGTATAAAAATAAATAAAAAAAAACTGAAATTGTGCTGCAATAATTCTGTAATTGTGGTGTGGTTCTTTTGGAATCACTAATTTATACTAAACCACTTCTGATACAGTCATACAGAATTCCAGTGTAAGGCGTAAGACGCTTGTTGATGGTTATAGAAAGTGACTGATTTCAGTTATTTGTTCCAAAAGATGTGCAACCAAATATTTGCTGTACTTTTATATCAGTTTTATAAAATCATTAAAAAATATGTGTTTGAAAATACATTAAACTACATTTTGAGCACAGTTTGAGTCTAAAGTCACAGGGGACCCTTTTATTTCAGGAAAAAAAAAAGCAAAAAAAAGTGAAAGGGAAATTTACATACCTGAATATTCTATCAAGTAATAGGTGAGGGACATGTCCAGAACATGGCTGGTGTTCTGCCATTTTTGACTCTTTTGACTCCTGCATAGTTTTTGTCTGAGCTAGCTAAATTAACACCTAAAACATTAAAAATGACCTAAAATTGGCCTAAAAGAATTTTTGTTTTTTAAACATATTCCTTATATTTAACGCCTTTCATGACAGAGAAAGTTGGAAAAAGTTGTGCAAAACACAACAGAACCATAATGCAGACAAGGTAGGACATACAGAAAACACACACTGACACATGCAATACAGTTTAGCATTGACTTTAGACTAAGACGTAATGTAGTTACACTGTATAAGTACAGGGGTTGGACAATGAAACTGAAACACCTGTCATGTTAGTGTGGAAGGTTTCATGGCTAAATTGGACCGGCCTGGTGGCCAATCTTCACTAATTGCTCATTGCACCACTAAGAGCAGAGTATGAGGGTTCAATTAGCAGGCTAAGAGCACAGTTTTACTCAAAATATATAATATATTGCAATGCACACAACATTATGGGTGACATACCAGAGTTCAAACGAGGACAAATTTGTTGGCGCATCTGTGACCAAGACGGCAAGTCTTTGTGATGTATCAAGAGCCACGGTATCCAGGTTAATGTCAGCATACCACCAAGAAGGACCAACCACATCCAACAGGATTAACTGTGGACGCAAGAGGAAGCTGTCTGAAAGGGATGTTCGGGTGCTGACCCGAATTGTATCCAAAAAAAAACATAAAACACACGGCTGCTCAAATCACGGCAGATTTCAATGTGCACCTCAACTCTCCTGTTTCCACCAGAACTGTCCGTCAGGCAATAAATTATTGTGGTCTAAAACCAGGTGTTTCAGTTTCATTGTCTGACCCCTGTATTGTTTCTATGTTAGCTTTATAATTCAGGAAAATAACAAATTCCTCCATAAACAGAACAAACTAGGACAAGATTATTACTGTCCTGCAGCCCACACAGGTTGTTTGGTTGGTTTAAATGATATGGCAACAAATAAAACAAAATATTATATTTAAGTATTCCACATATAGACCAAGTAGATTAATACTATAATATAAGATTTTCATGAAAACACATTATGAAATGTTTTTAAAGAGCTTTGTTCACACTCTTATAATGATGGATCCGAGTGATTAACAAAGGCTAAAAAACAAAACAAAAGTAAATCTCAGAATATTTGTCAAAACTATACAATAAAGCATTTTAATAAAAAAAAAAATATTTACCAACCTTATTTTAAAAAATGTTTTTACTAAAACACATTTTTTGTACAGTTTTGAAAAAGATTCTGACGACAATGTTTAGTTCAGGAAAACAAATTGATCCATCATTTAAAGTGTACTTGTACCTACATCTGAATTATAATGTTTTTTTTAAAGCGCACAATTGTTCTTCTGTTATGATGATGGATCACACATACAGTTCTACGCTATATAATAACGGATTCAACTATTATCAGAAACTGAGCACAACACATAAAAGAAAACAATGGGGAATCCCAGAATCCCAAAAGTGTTTTGATAAAAAAATAAAAAAAAAAAACACTTTTTTTTGTACAGTTTTGACAAATATTCTGACAATGTTCAGTTCAGGACATCAATTGGATCCATCATTTTCAGAGAAGAATTGTGAATAATTGTGTACTTTAAAAACATATCATAATTCAGTAGAAATACATTTATATAATGGATACAATTGTTTTCCGGAACTGAACACTGTCAGAATGTTCTGAACTGTTCTAAATTATGATGTGTTTTTTAAATTGCACAATTGTTCACAATTCTACTCTTATAATGATGGATCCAAAAAAGTAAACAACTGTGAATCTCAGAAACTTTGTCAAAACTGTACAAAAACTGTGTTTTAATAAGAAACATATCTTTAGGTTGGTAAATAAGACTCATTGTTCTGTAGAATCGTGGGGTTCATTCTGTAAGACCTCTTCCTCCTCCGTGTTGTGTTTATCCAGGCAGGGATGACAGAGCGTTTTCAGCGGGACAGACGGAGGCTCTAATAGAGGCTGATTGGCCGGTTCTGTGGCTGATGAGACTGGGCGGGGCTTGGGGAGAAGAGGCTTCGGGGTCGGCTGTGTAATTATACGAGTGTTCTCGGAGCGGGGGGGAATATCACCTCTCCAATCACGCTCCATTATCCTGCATCCCTGCAGGTCTGAATGCCCGTCTTCAGCACCCATTCAGTGGGCTGTTCCGGGAGCTGGGCCTGGTATTATGTGCCATTACTGCGTTTCAGGTACAGCGGGAGTGACTCCCCGTCCACCGCTCTCCACCCACCGGTATTGTCCGCCTGGAGGCCGGAGATTGAGCTTTTCCATCACACAGGACAGAGACATCAGAGGTGGATTTGTAGCGACTCTGTTTCATTTAGAAAGAAAGAAAAAAACAGAGTGTTACCAGTCCTTTGTTCTTTTTATCTGGATCCGAGGATAATCCGAACATTGTCTGAGCAAATGATGTGTAAAGCTGTTTATTAAAAAGAAAAACACTACAATTATTAGAATTATTACCAGTGCTATCAAGGAAAAAGCCAGTATTCCAAAAATGACTTTCTCCATGCTGGTCAAGAGCAGGCTACCAAGGTACCCAGCTAATAATTTTTGGTTAGTAGAACATTATCTATATGTTATAATTAACGTTCTTAGAAAACAGAGTTTTCAGGATGTTTTAAGAACATCCATTTTAACATATTTAAATGTTCTGCTAACATTGCAACAACATCACTTACAGGGGTTGGACAATGAAACTGAAACACCTGTCATTTTAGTGTGGGAGGTTCATGGCTAAATTGGAGCAGCCTGGTGGCCAATCTTCATTAATTGCACATTATTGCACCAGTAAGAGCAGAGTGTGAAGGTTCAATTAGCAGAGTAAGAGCACAGTTCTGCTCAAAATATTGCAATGCAGCATTATGGGTGACATACCAGAGTTCAAAAGAGGACAAATTGTCGGGGCATGTCCTGCTGGCGCATCTGTGACCAAGACAGCAAGTCACGTTATCCAGGGTAATGTCAGCATACCACCAAGAAGGACGAACCACATCCAACAGGATTAACTGTGGACGCTGTAAGAGGAAGCTGTCTGAAAGGGATGTTCGGGTGCTAACCCGGATTGAATCCAAAAAACATAAAACCACAGCTGCCCAAATCACGTCAGAATTCAGTGTGCCCCTCAACTCTCCTGTTTCCAGCAGAACTGTCCGTAGAGACAATAAATTATTGTGCTCTAAAACCAGGTGTTTCAGTTTAGTTGAAAAACCCCTGTATGCCAGTGTTTTCATTTAAAGTTTTGGGAATGTTACTTTTGCTGCAACATTCCCATAGCATTAGTCTAGATGGAAATGTTATGTAAGAAACATTCTAATAACAATGTTACACATTGTTTTAACATTCCTGCAATATGCTTTCTTTAACGTTACAGGCTAAACTTTCTGTTACCTTTTTAAAATGTAGCTAAACTTTCTTATAACGTTCTCTGTAAGCTGGGTAGCTTACCTGTATAGTGTATATTACAGCTTGGATTACTAGATTTTCACCTTGAATCAACTTTCAACCAGTTTTAATACCAGATACCAACAGTCCATATGCAAATAGCCTGTGACACATTATCAAATATGTGATTGACAGGATGTTAAATTAGTTCTCTGTCTATAAGTTGTTGGTCTGAAACCATCACGGCTGTTATCATGAATGTTTTAGTATTATTTATTTTTTTGGAGACTTTCTTGCAGGAATAAACTGTATTAGGCTGTGATATACCAGTATAACATTAAAAAAAGTTATGTTCGAAATTGCAAAAAATGATTCAAATTTTTGAACAATGTTTTTTTCTTTTTTTTCTACTGCTCATTTCATAAAAATCGCCAGTTAACAACAGATTTGTTTATGTATTCCACTTTGACAGCTTTTTCATGTAAAATTACATGACACATGTCAATAAACGGTGTACTTTTGACATTTTAATGTGATTTTTCAAATATTTTTTAGGGAAAACAGTGTATGTATTTTTTAACACTATGCAGGGGGTTTGGGTGCAGTCGTTCCAGGCGTTTCCTTTGGTGGGGGCTTGGGCGAGGGTTGTATGATTGACTGATTGAGGATGGCTAACACAGTCAGAAAGCCCCTGGGAATCCCTCCTGCAGAACAAGGCTCAATAACCAAACCCTCAAAACAATAAACACCCAATGTCACAATAACTGTCCTCTAAGTGTATTTCATTTCTGAGCTTCAGTCTTTTTATTTGTCCTTTGTCAAGGAAGTTTGCAGCTTACAGTCAAAAGAAGATTGCCTGTTTCCCAAGATAATTGGCTTATAGTGCTTTATTGAGTGTATGGGTGTGGATATGTGTGTGTGTGTGTGTGTGTGTGTGTGTGTATATATATGTGTGTGTGTATTTGTGGGTGTGTATTCAGAAAATATGGCAGAGAATACAGAGCGAGAGCGAAAGCAAAGAGTGATGGAGAGACGGAGTGAGAAGTAAACACCACATTATCATATAATCACTCTTAGATGAAGTTTAGCTTGCGTGACTGCATTTCCAAAAGCCCCCCGGTTTAACAAACAAGCTTTAAATTCTTGTCAGCTTGTCTGTGGATGTCTCTCGCCCTGAAAGACTGGCGGCTGCGGCGGCGGCATGTTACACACAGCTGGGTTCAAAACTGGCCTCGGGCAGCTCTGTGGAGAAAGAGGCTGGTAAATAATTGATCGAATTTGGGTTAGTTCTGGGTTAATACGTGCTAATGATAAGTTAGAGGTCCCAAGTGGTGCTGGAGACCTCCCTCCACACACACACAAAAAACAAACTGCATTGGACTGCATTTCCAAAATAGAACAGGTTTAACAAACTTTAAACTGATGTCTTAGAATATCTGTGCTCTAAGGAACCCCCTAAAGGACATGCTTAACACATGCATTTCTGGACAAGCTGAGAGGCACAGGAGCAGCTCTATGAAGATAGGGGCTGGTAAATAATTAATCGAATTTGGGTTGAATTTGGGTCAAATTTGCCGGAGACCCCCTACCCCCTGCAAAAAAAATGCCTTTGACTGCATTTCCAAAATAGAACAGGTTTAAATTGCTTTAAGCTTTAAATTGATGTCTCACAACATCTGTGCTCTGAAGCACCCCTAAAGGATACGCCTAACACATGCCTTTTTGGACAAGCTGAGAGATACAGAGGCATCATTGGCGGTAACTGGCTCTGAGTGGTTGCATAGAGAAAAGAGAAATAGGCTGATGAATAATTGATCGAGAGAGATAGAGATAGGTAGGTGGAGGTCCCGAGTGGAGCTGGAGACCCCACAAAAAGCGGATAAAAATAATAAATAACAAATAAGAAGCTCTTTTCTGTAGACAAAGCCACAAAGCACTAAACTAGCATGTAGCCAAGTGGTTGCTGTGGTACCCTGATGTGTTTGGCTGGGTGTTAATAGTGTATTTTTTAATATATATCAAAACTGTGATTAATGAAAGACACATATGCAATAAGCACATACTTTGAAACAGCATTATGGACTAAATATTATTTTTTATTTTTATTTTTTGCTAATGAGCTCTGCTTACAGTCAGGATGTAAAACTTGAGCTCAAAGGCACTCCCTAAAGGACACGCTTAACACATGCATTTCTGCAAGCTGAGAGATGCAGAAGCATCACTGGAGGTGAAATAAGTATGAAGACAAAAATTTAACTGACCTAAGGGAATTCTGTGGAGAAAGGTGAATACTTGACTAAATTTGGGCAAGTTCTGGGTTATATGTGCTAATGTAGAAGCGAAAGGGAGAGGTGGAGGTCACAAGTGAAGCTGAAGACCTCCAAAACAACGAATAAATAAAAAAGAAGCTTATTTTCTGTGAACGAAGCCACAAAGCACTTCACTAGCATGTAGCCAAATGGCTGCGGTGGTAACTGATGTGGTTGGCTCTGTGTTACTAGTGTATTTTTAGATATATATTAAAACTGTGTTGCATCATTAGAAACAGCATTATGGATGAAATTATATTTTATGTTATGCTCCTGGGCTCCCCTTTCAGTTAGGAGGTGGAATCTGTTGTCAAAATCATTCCTGAAGGACATGCTTTACACATGCATTTCTGGACAAGCTGAGAGATACAAAACCATCACTGAAAGTGTATACATTTTAGCTTTCAAAAGCCCCCAGTTTAAAGAACAAGCTTTAAATTCCTGTCAGCTTCCCTGCAGATGTCTCTCGCTCTGAAATACTGGCGGTGGCGGCGGCAGTGGCAGGTTACACACAGCCGGGTTTGAAATTGGCCTCAAGCAGTTCTGTGGAGAAAAGGGGCTGGTGAATAATTGACCAAATTTGTGTTAGTTCTGAGTTAATATGTACTAATGAAGAGGCGAAAGAGAGAGGTGGAGGTCCTGAGTTGAGCTGGAGACCTGTGGGTGAAGATTCTGCAGCGCACTGCAGAACACAGCTCCAATAAAAGCACATTAACTGGGGCTTTGACACACAATCCGCACATTTCTAAACTGTTATGACTTTTGTGGCACCGGGGAGTTTAGCCTTACAACATCAAATACCACAGCAGTGACCTTCTACACTCGGTGATGATATCAGACAAAAGCTAAATCTACAGATGGTGAATTTAACCCTCAGACATTTCATTTTGCTGCTAGAGCTGCTAGAGATGACATTTTCAGGCGCTTGGTAGAGTATAGCTTAATTTGTTGAGGCTCATTACTAGATCCTAAGGTGTAATAATCCTATATAAGGTATCATAATATCTGTTACTGTCCACATACTATATGGCTATGTTCAGACTACCAGCCCAAATCTCAATTTTGGCATGGTTGTCTGAACAGCCAGAAACCATATACCCAAGCCATATTTGGAAGTGGTTTGAAATGCATTTACAAACAATAACCTCATCATTTCTTGATGTAATTCAGAGTGTTGTTAGAGTAATATTACAGGATTCTACACAAATATGAAACAGGTTATTCAGCTACTCCACAGTTCAATGCTCTGTACCCCTCTAACCCATGCATGGCTTTGTTTTTATTTATCTGCTCCAGAGAGAGTCCTATTCTAGTGGCAATACTTCTTTACAGAGACAGTGTCATCAATGGGTGCATAAATAAATAAATACACATTGTGACACAGTGTGATGAATTAAATGCATTATCTATCTATCTGTCTGTCTGTCTGTCACCCACGACTTGTTGATAGAGGCCCCACCCACTTTGCAACCTACAGAGGTTAGAGGTCTTATGGAGTCCATGCCTCGTAGGGTCAGACCTGCTTTGGCTGATTGGTTCAAATGTACTTTCCCTTACCCCTTAACCCACTGCTGAGCGTGCCCTTGATCTACACGGTTCTCTTTTATACTCAGACTGCTCTGATAAGCATCAGTGCTGCACTAGCCCTCTGATCTCTCGCCCAGTCTCTCTGTTCTATTCTCCCCAAGTTCCTCGCCTCATTACTGCCAGAGGAGGATCACAACAGCTTTAGCATCTGCTCCAGGGGCAGCACACACACATGCTAAACGTCCAGTCAGCATACTGTACCAGCACAGACCAACAAAGCGAACACGGGCTAATCTCCTGTAGTGCTAACCCTGCATTCATCCCTCCGTCCAGCCCGCTCCTCCTCCCATCCAGCTCTGAAAGCGTGAGATTGGCTGGATTCGGCGGGGCCGAATAAAAAGCCGTGTTTGTTTGGGCTTTGCAGCAGATTTCTCTCGGCTTCTCTGAAGCACAAACTCCATCTGAGACCACCATCACTGTCGGGCACAGCCCGGATTAGGTGGTGGAGCTGGGCACGAGGCCTGAAAAGCTGTTTGTCTGTCCACTCTTGGAACTGAGTTGATACTGAGAACAACTGTTCTCAAGTAGTTAAGAAATACAATACTTTATATATTAAACTGTACGTCCAAATATGTGGTCATCCCTACCAATGAATTCTGCATTTAGCTAGTTTACTTTAAGTTTTACCCATTGCTGACACAGATGTGCAAATGCAGCCACACACATATATATTTAAGTATATATATTCATGAGACAACACTGAGAAAATACAAAGTAATCTGTGTGCAGCTTATATAACAGTGTAAATTTATTCTTCCTTCAAAATAACTCAATATACAGCCATTAATGTCTAAACCACCAGCAACAAAAGAAAGTACACCCCTAAGAGACTACACTCCTAAATGTCCAAATTGAGAGCACTGCTTGTCATTTCCCCTTCAAAATGTCATGTGACTTGTCAGTGTTACTAGGTCTTAAGTGTGCATAGGGGGCAGGTGTGTTCAATTTTGTAGTACAGCTCTCACACTCATACTCTCATACTGCTCACTGGAAGTTCCAACATAGCACCTCATGGCAAAGAACTCTCTGAGGATCTTAAAAGACAAATTGTTGAGCTTCATGAAGATGGCCAACATCCTAAAACTGAGCTGCAGCACAGTGGCTAAGATCATCCAGCGTTTTAAAAGAGCAGGGTCCACTCAGAACAGACCTTGCGTTGGTCGTCCAAAGAAGCTGAGTGCACATGCTCAGCATCACGTCCAAATGCTATCTTTAAAAGAAAGGCACGGGACTGCTGTCAGCATTGCTGCAGAGATTGTAGAAGGGAGGGGTTTGAAGAAGTCAGTGCTCAGACCGTACACTGAACACTACAACATATTGGTCTGCATGGCTGTCACCCCAGAAGAAAGACTCTTCTGAAGTCTGTACACAAGAAAGCACATGCCAGAGGGGCTAGAGGGGTATAAAGGCCAGGGGCACTGAGACCAGTGTGGAGCATCATTTCTGGAATGGTGGCGCTCCAGCCAAAACATCTGAGATTTAGGATGAGTTGAGGAATTGGGGGTCATCAAGGCATGACCATCATCATGACCTCACTAATGCTTATCACTGGAATCATGGAATCAAATCTTTAAAACATGCCTTCCCTGTGCATTAGAGACAGTAGCTCCAACAAAAGCAAGATAAACTCTATTAGTACTTTTAATATCAGAAACAACAATTCAAAAGGTGCTGTTCTTATACTTTTAATCCATTGGTTCTGTTCTGTAGTCAGCTTGTAGAATCACAGAACAGCCAATCATAAGTTGGTTGGAAAGTTAAGAAGGTCAATAAAAGTTTGAGTTCACTTTAAGGTTTATTATTGTAATGCGATAATAATAAGAAGGAAAATGTCAAAGTTAAAGAGTGTAAATAGGATTGTTCTGCAGATCGAGAGGCATCATGTCTCATTATTGAAGGTGCAAGATTAAGTGCTAGGTTTAGCGAACGGTTTAATTGTAATTGCATTGCCAGCGGACATTTAGGACGCACGTAACAGCTAGCTTTTATTAGCAGCAGAATGACGAGAGGAAAATGAAGTGATTACGGAAAATAATATTAATCAGGTCAACCTGGCCTGGTGTGGTGGGACAGAGCTGATAAATAGAACAAGGCTCCTCTGGTTTCCTGTTAATACTTAACCTGATTGAAATGAGCAGTGCATGATGTTTCTGTAATCATCAGAATGGGTTTATCAGTGTTTGCTGTAGACAAGCCTTGTACGTGGCCCAGTTTATGCTGTATGTAAGCTGTATAAACAGTGGATTAAAGCCCTGTAGCCACCAGAGTCCTGCATGTACAGAATATAGTGTTTTTATTTGGTCTTATTTCCAGGCCTCTTAAAGCAGCAGTATATACTGTTTTTTGTTTTTGTTTTTTTTTACAGCAGCTTCAAAATGATGTTAATGCTCTACTAAATCTAATAGGGTGAGAATATTTTTCTCTGAGCTTGGACCACTGTGTAACTCTGGTGAAGTAGTGCAAGATAACACTCTCCAGAACTGTGTAATACACGAGACATATTTAAATAAAAGCTTGTCCAGAAATGCATGTGTAAAGCGTGTCCTGTACGGATTTCACTTCCTAATCTGTGTTCTCTTGGATGGTGGTGCTTCATGGAAAGAGGTGCAGTGATGCTAATCAAAAAACATTGAAAACCTTAAAGCAATGATTCAAAAAAAATATTTAAAGCTTGATATAAAGGTTCTAATGGATACAAATAAATGGTTTTAAATTGATAAAGTGACAATATTACAACTTTATATATCATAAGAACTATCCAGACGCACCATCAGACAGAATATCGACCCAAAAAACTGTATATCCAGGATTTCACCAGTAGTTTTTTTCTGTACTTCTTATATTTTGGGGCATTTTCACCCCTTTAAATTCTGAACCAGGGTCCAAACCAAAGTTTATGCCTTTGTTACATTGGACTCTGTAAATTAAGTCCAGTTAGTGTTGGTTTTGCACTGTATTTGAGCAACTGAGTGCACTAAAGTACATTTCTACACCCTGTCATTGTCAACTATATGGGTGGAGTCTCTCTATACCTAACACTGATTGGTTTGAATATTGATGTAAGTTTGGTGAGTTTTTTTTTTCAAGTATTGTGGTGAATTCTGCCTTCCAGATGCAATCCTAATACCTTCAAGTGCAATTGCGTTCATATTTCTTTTGGATTTTTTTCTGTTCCTAACTCCTAAAGTAATCTACAGTAATCTACAGTTACAGTAGATACAGTAGAAATCACCAACATACTCTGTTGTACCTGTACTGCTTCATGAAGCACCAGCATACCAAGGGGAGTCATATTTAGACAAAACACCACATATTTTCTTCTTATGTTGTTTAATGGGTGACGATAGACTGCCTCAACTTCCTGTAAGTGAAGGCTGCACCTTCACCGTACCAACACCAGACCTGAGGAGGTCAATAAATACAGGCTCAGCTTCGTTCCTAAGCCAGTGCTCAGTTTCACAGCCCCGCCGTCCTCGTCCCTGAGCTTTTAAGTGTGACGTGTTTGGCCCCCCGCTGTTCTCAGAGCCTGTTTGGGTTATGTTGTGTTTTGCTCTCAGAGGGAAGAACTCCCCGGCTGAGGAGTCTCGGTGTGGCCGGGGGTTCAGCGGCGGGATTAGGACTGAATTCCTCTTTCATGGAGAGCTTTCAGACAAGCTGCCACCCGGAGTCTCGCATCAGCAGGCCGGCATCTCACCCTGATCTTCCTCTCAGGTATTTACTCTCCGCTGTGGTGGCAGGCTTTCATATAAAACAGCACATGACAGAGATGTGTGGCATCTATAGTGCATGCTGAAAAAGAAAAGATGGGAGATGGGTATAGTTGACAGTTAAAAAAAAAAAAAAACATGGACAAATGTATTTGGACACCCATTAAGTAAATGTTTCAACCTTAATAGGAATAGGAGTAACAGCCCTTTACTCTTCAGAAAATGATTTTAATAGGTAGGTAAGGTAAAGAAAATTCTATATTTAGAACATTGCTGTGAGGATTTAATTGCATCCAATGATCCTATTAAAGGTCTCCTTCCGCTAAAATCCACTTTCTTTTTTTGTAAAATACTATAGGTCTCTCTGTGCTGTATGTGCATGCTGCATATAAAACTGTTTGGTAACACTTTCTTTGAATGTCATCTCTATTAGGCTCTATAAGCATATTCAAAACATATTATAATGCATTAATAAGGCATTATAAACATGGCTTTAAATATTTATAAAAATGCATAACCCATTATAGCCATGTTTATAATGCATTATGAATTGTGTTCATAATACATTATAATCTGTGTTTATAAAAATGAATGTTAAAACAGTATACAGTATATCTATCATTAATAATAATAACTACAGTCCCACAATGAAAGTCTGTCACTTTACTTGGAGCATACAAAGACCTGTTATAATACATTATAAGTGACTATTACTAATATTATATTCAAGACTTATATTCAAGTATAATTCATGAGTATGTTTATAAATTCGCAGCTTTTTTAATCGTAATGCATAATTCTGCAAGCTGGGACCGAGTTTCTTGGCATTGACATATAACATGCTATTGATGCATTATGATCACAATTCATTTTGCCTAATAAACATGCTTATGATGGGTAATACATGTTTATTAATATGTATAATCCTGTTTATAATGCTTTATGAATGCATTATGATCACAATTAATTTTGCCTAATAAACATGCTTATGATGGGTAATACATGTTTATTAATATGTATAATCCTGTTTATAATGCTTTATGAATGCATTATAATCTGTTACAAGTATGTTTATAGAGTCTAATAGAGATGACCTACATAGAAAGTGTTACCAACTGTTCCTCAGCCTCCCTTGTCTGCAGTAGCAAGTAAAAGAAAAGCTTCAGAAAAACAAGTCGATCAGGAAAAGCTCTGAAGTCTACATCAACCAGTGAGTTCATGGCCTCGCCCACCTCGGCTCATGACCGCCCCCTTGACAGTGGAGTGGACATATGGCAGTGTTTCAGAGTGCTCCATGTCTGTGTTACCTCCTGGCTCTCTCCCTTTCAGATCTCAAAGCTAATTCTCTTTCCCTTTTTCAAGTTAATAACTGCTCAGCTGTCTGGCCTGAAACTGATGGAATTTTGACTATCCAGGCCTCCCACTACTGTCTTCAGACCAGCTGCTCACCACCCCAACTAATCCCAAAGTTTTGGATGAAGCACCACTTCCACCACCATGCCAGAGAACACAGTTCCAATGCTGCATAACTCGGTGCTGGGGACTTTTAACCTCTCTATGCCAAAGCTGGCCTATTCTATTGGCAGTACCACTCTACATGTGCTGAAACTGTGTTTGCACAACTGTGTCAGCAATGAGCATAACTGTCGCTGGGTGCGTTCATTACAACGAATGTCCAAAAACATTTAGGTCAGCTTCACTAAGTCAGTTTCACAGACAGAGAAAAATGATAGGTATTTATATCTATTTCTGACACAGAGTTTAATGCAAGGGATGTCCTTCGCTCTGCAATCACACAGCCTCTTCGCCTTTCGTCACTCATGTTTATTTTTGTTGTCAAAAAGCTGTCAACACGCTTGTGGTGATAACGAAAACGCTGAAAATAGTCAGTCGAGTGATTTTCTCTGCTCAGGATGATATGTTGACAAGAGAAATTACCTGAAATCTAGACTGGTGTAGGATTATAGAAATACTATTTAATATACTTGTTTTTCCGTTATTATATAAAATAAAATGATCTTACTGTCCTGAAATATGAGTTAAATAATTTTGGGGATATTTAGGGATCCACTGATTGGCTTAGCATACATCCCAAGTTGCAAAAGTTGATTTCAGGGAGGTCAAAAAAAAAAAGGCCAAAAAAAAAAAAAACAACTTGCACACACACCAAAGGATAACGAAACTTTCCTTTTATATTAATTAATTTTACTTTTTTTTAAATAAAATTTAGAGTATTCAGAGGTCTTTTTTTCTTTTTGGAAGGCCCTACCTCTGCTTTCCTTTTTTTTTTTTTGGAAAAAAAGCCTTTATTTGACAAAATTGACAGTTACAATATCACAAAAAATTGCACAACATCAAAAACATTTCATATGATATTACAATAATTATTAATATTGCCTCCGCCATGATCTGCTTTCTCTCACTCACTGAAAAAATCCCGTCCGGGAGGGGGGAAAAACACTGCCCACCCACACTAAAAAATGATTGGCTGTCTCACAGACTCTTTGCAGAGAACAGGCCAATCAGAACCCTCTCTGTTTTCTCTCTCTCCTTCCCACACGCGTTTAGAAAAAAAAAATTCTGTCGCCTGTGTGCACGTTTAGGGTAATCGTTCTGAATTCCGGGAGATTATATGTGACTCGCGGGCATCAGGAAGCCGCTACCGGAATGCGGGAGACTTCTGCAGCTTCAGGGAGACTTGGTTTGTCTGGCTTAGATTTGCTCTGTGCCTCATATATTCTTGGGGGTTGTTTTACAGTAGTATTTTACAGTGGAGAAAACGGTAAAGACCTTAAATTAGCTGGTGTGCTAATGCTGTGGGAGAACACATGTGGCTACACCATGGTAGCTATGTGGGACAAAGCCGGTAGCCATCGAGCTAACACCATGGTAGCGAAATGAACAAGAATAAGGCCTGTAGCCAGCGTGCTAATGTTGCAGTAACAATGTTGGACAAAGCCAGCAGCCAATGAGCTAACAATTTGATAGTTATGTGAGAAGAGGTCCCTAGCTAGTCTGCTAACACCTTGGTAATAATGTGTGTCAAGAACAATATAAACCCACAGAGCCGATGAGATTTTTTTAATCACTAAATGTTCATTAATCAGATATACTGTAAGTTTTTACATGTTATCTTACTCGGAAATGTTTTTTGGAGGGAAATCATACAGTTAAAATATACTTTAAAATACGGAACTGAATAATAAAAGTATGAGAGAGATTGCTTTGCTGACTAATGCTGCAAAAATGCTGGTAATTTTGATTAGTGAATGGAACAAATCTTCAGTAGGAACCAAAATCAGTGAACTGGGTGTTTAAAGGGAATGTGGTATTCTTCTGGTTCTTTAAGGTTCATTAAATTTTCTTTTATTGTGGAAACATGACTGTCAATATTTTAGAGTTAAAATCCTGGTGTAACATAAATGATACAACAATTTCATAACCTTTTGTTCTGGAAAAACAGGTCATAACCAGTTATATAGAACATGAAACATTTCATTTAAGCGTATTAATTGTTGAAATGGCAAAAAAATAACACTTTTTGAAGGAGCTAGTTTTATCTTTAGAATTAATCCAGCACTATTATATTTTGTAACATTTTGTAAGTAAGATCAGATGGAAGAACACACATTCACACACACTTTCCTGTGGTGCTCTCAGGATATTCAGTTTGTTTTACGTAGAGGCTTCATGAGTTTAAGTAAAGGACATAGTTCTGTAAGGAACTTTTACAGTTTTTAAAGGGTCTGTGGCACATAGGTCACCATGGGCTTAACTGTAAATGTGCATTTAGCAATTAAGGCCAATAAAGTTAGAGCTGTATTACTCTTAATGTAATGTTTTGTTAGAAAAACTCCCAGAGAGTCAAAACATGTTTACACTATGATATTAACACTGTGGATTTTACTGTGTAGTTTGAATATATTTGCTTTATCGGTAGACATTAATGTTTTACTGTGAAAAACATAATATTGAAGGAGAAATCTGATTAGACAACAGAAATAGTCTTAAAAGCCATGAAAAGTAATCAAAGGTCAATGTGCCATTTTGTTTATTCATGTATTATATTATGTGCAAAGGATTTCTTTGTGCAAATATTAACGAAAACTGCCAAAAAAAAAAAAATGTATCCAAATGTTTGTGAACTTACATTCTAATGAATGAATCCATTCGGCTACTTTACATTTTACCCATTACTAACACAGAATGCCAATAAAATAGGACTCTCTGGAGCCGATAAACAGATAATATGAACTAACTGGCACCAAGCCTAATGCCAGGTGTGGGATATAGAGGGGAATACAGCTCCAAGAACTGATCTGTGGAGCAGTGGAACTGTGTTCTTTGGAATGATGATATAATCCAATACTTTTGGGATAATTTCTGATCCCCATCACTAATGCTCTTAAGATTGTGCTGAATCCAATCAAATCCTCACAGCAATGGCCGATACCAATACCCCTGATGTTGCAGCTAATATTGATTGAGCAGTTGTCCCAATACTTTTGTCACTATAGTAAATATACAGAAATTAGTGTATAAAAAGAATTGCAGCACTGCCATTTCCTTAAGCGTGTGTTTGGAGATTCTATTGCTAATGTGTGATGTTTGACGTGTGTGTGTGTGTGTGTGTGTGTGTGTGTGTGTGTGTGTGTGTGTGTGTGTGTGTGTGTGTGTGTGTGTGTGTGTGTGTGTGTGTGTGTGTGTGTGTGTGTGTGTGTGCGTGTGTGCGTGTGTATATGTCTATATACTGAGGCTCTGAGTACATCTGGCCCACACACTCCTCACACCGCTGTTGCATTTTAAATAGAGGGCATCTGAACAGAGCAGTAACACTGCCCTGAACACACACACACATATGTATACAAACACACAGCATAGCAGCTGTACAATGCAACACTGCCCCCAGCAGGATCTTACTGGTACTAAGTCCTGTGATTTCAGACTGCTGCAGGTTTGCTGCGGGGTCTTGGCTGGAAGCAGTGGAGCAGAAGTGATAAATAGTGTATTAGCCCAGGTTTACACAATAGCAGGACATTAGCCAGTGTAGGTGTGTGTTCTACAGCATGGTCACCATGCGGTCAATAGTCTCAGAAGTGTAGGAGGCTCAGGAAGTTTAAGATGAAGAGGTGAGGAGTGAGGTTAGTGATCACATGAATGATTTATTACAGAGACTGAAATTAAAGTAAACTGCAGCCATATAGCATACTGCAATATAAAAGATATACTATAGATTCAGCCATGCTTATTACAGATTGTGAATTACTAATTACCTGTATTTATAAAAGCACAACGCATTAATTGACATAAGAATATATATATATATATATATATATATATATATATATATATATATATATATATATATATATATATATATATATATATTTCTTCAAAGTTTTGAATACATCCACATAACTCTTTTGCTTTTATCACATTAAGACAAAAGTCGAGATTCTAGACAGATAGCTGGTCTGGGCTTGTGTGATTGTTAGTTTTTTCCTTCCTGGTGGAAACTTCCCAAAAGACACGACAGTGAACACCCACACAGCACTGTCCACGCATGATACCAGAATGCAGGATGAAGCACTCAGATAAAAGTGGCCATCTTAAAAATCTGGCTAACAGCTGGGCTCATCATGGTTGGACCAGGTTAGCCACATTGCTAACAGCCAGCCTCAAAAGGGTTGGAACCCTGATGTTAACAAACAGCAGCAAAGCTTGGAAAGTTTTAAGCAGGTTTGCCACAATGCTAACAGCTGGCCTTAACAGGGTTGGAGTGGATTAGTCATGATGCTAACAACCAGTCTTGGCAGATTTGGAGCCACAGTGCTAACTGACACAGTAGATGGGCTCACCAAGTTAGACACAAAGCTAACAGACAGGGTAAGCAAGGTTGGGGTGATTCATAAGGCTCAGCAGGGCTAAACCAGGTTAGCCACGATGCTACCAATGCTCCAACCCTGTCAAGACTGGCTATTACCATTGTGGCTAACCTGCTCTAACCCTATTGATCCAAACCCAGCTGTTGTATCAGTTAGCATCTTGGCTCTAACTCTGCTGTAAAGTCTGGATGTTAGCATCACAATTTACCAGCTCCAACCCTACAGATCCTAAGCAGATAGACAGACAGATATACCATCCAAATGCAGTAATGGATGTTTAATTATTATTTTTTTTTTTATATTTCCATACTCCCAAACATTTTCTTAGGGTTATTTTGTGTATTACATAAGGCTTATATGTCTGTTATCATCTACATTCACAGGGATGCTGTGGTGAATCTCCTGCATCCAGTGATTCTATTCAGATGTGTCTGTCAGCAGGAAATGGGTCTGACAGGCTGAGGGGCTGCGGGACTCTGATCAGCACCACGGCAAATTGGATGGCGGGGGGGGAGAGATGAGCCATTTTCCAGAGCCTCTGCAGCTGTCTGGCCATCAGGGCACTGTGTGTGTGTGTGTGTGTGTGTGTAGGCAGGTAATCCTACAGCATTAAACATGTTCAGAACTGTGGGTGAAGAGTTATTACCCTAACACTAATGTTCTCCTTCTGATACTGCATAACACTGGCACTGTCTGTCTGTCTGTCTGTCTGTCTGTCTGTCTGTCTATCTATCTATCTATCTATCTATCTATCTATCTATCTATCTATCTATCTATCTATCTATCTGTATGTATGTCTGTCTGTCTGTCAACATAAATGGCAGCCTGTCAGTTTGTCTATCTATTGATCTGTGTTTCTGGGTATCTTTGTTTTTTGTTTCAAAGGAAAAAGATAAAAGAGCAGAGACAGGTCTGTGTACAGAGGCATTGAAAGGCGGATCTGTTTAATTTTCTTTGTTTTTAAATAACGAGGTGAAGATCAAGACTGAATGATTTGTTTGACCTGGACCAGAAAAGGAAAACCCATTTAAACCCAGAATCATCACTGATTTACTACACTGCTACGAGATGAGTGTGCTAGGGGCAATAGATTAGAATAATGTAAAATAGAGTAATATAAAATATTGTCAGTATAGGGAGTATAAAGGTTATAGTACAGGGATAAGCGATTAAGTTTGAAAATTTTCCAAGCTATAACGTGTCAGGCTACAATAATTCTGTTTTGAAAAAAAAAAAGAAGTGTAATGGTAAGGAGTGCTACAGACTAGTAGCTCTCCGGCCCAGAGGGTTGTTGAGCTCAATTGCAGAACAGTTGAATTCAAGTAGTAGGCAAGTAGGCAAACCCAAGAAGAAAGGAAAACAAACACACCTTTCCTCACATGGGAATAAACCTGTGTCACCAGGGAAACAGTCCAATACACTACCGCTGCCTCAGCTAGTGAATTGGGACACATCCAAGAACAACTGCTGACCCCTAATATAGTAGTATAGGGTAGAATGAAGTACAGTATTATATGGAGTATAGGGTTGTATAGGGTGGTATTTGAAGTATAGGGTACTATAGGGAGTTTAGGGTTGTAAGGGGAGTATAGGCAAGCATTTGGGACTATATGGTAGTAAAATGAGTGTAGGATAATTTAAGGAATGTATGGTCGTATAGGCAGTATAGAGAGTTTAGGACAGTATAGGGAGTACAAGATAGTATATGAAGGAATTTGGCAGTAAAAATAAAGGAAGCATAGTGTAGTATAGGCTGTAAATGGTAATATAGGACATAGTAGTAGAGTGAATACAGGGTAGTATAGGGAGTAGTATAGGATAGGATAGAGAAGTAGAGTGAGTATAGGGTAGTATAAGGAGTTTATGGTAATAGAATAGGATAGAGTAGTACAGGGAGTATAGGGAGTTTGTGGTAGTATGAGTATATGCTAGTATAAGATAGGATAGAGAAGTAGAGGGAGTATATGGTAGTATAGGGAGTTTATGGTCATTTAGAATAGGATAGAGTAGTAGAGGGAGTATAGGGAGTTTGTGGTAGTATAGGGAGTATCTGGTAGTATAGGGAGTATATGGTAATATACGGTAGTAGAGGGAATATAGAGAGTATATGGCAGTATATGCAGTATAGGGAGTATATGGTAGTATAGGGAGTATACGGTAATATAGGGTAGTAGAGGGAGTATAGAGAGTATATGATAGTATATGCAGTATAGGGAGTATATGGTAGTATAGGGTAGTAGAGGGAGTATAGAGAGTATATGGTAGTATATGCTGTACAGGATAGTATAGGGAGTATATGGTAGTATAGGGAGGAAACAGCAGTACAGAATATAGGAAGCATGTTGTAGTATAGGGAGTATATGGTAGTATAGGGAGTATATGGTCATATAGGGTAGTAGAGGGAGTATAGAGAGTATATGGTGGTATATGCTGTACAGGATAGTATAGGGAGTATATGGTAGTATAGGGAGGAAACAGCAGTACAGAATATAGGAAGCATATTGTAGTATAGGGAGTATATTGTAGTATAGGGAGTACATGGTAGTATAGGGAGGAAACAGCAGTACAGAATATAGGAAGCATGTTGTAGTATAGGGAGTATATGGTAGTATAGGGAGTATATGGTAATATAGGGTAGTAATGGGAGTATAGAGAGTATATGGTAGGAAATGCTGTACAGGATAGTATAGGGAGTATATGGTAGTATAGGGAGGAAACAGCAGTACAGAATATAGGAAGCATATTGTAGTATAGGGAGTATATGGTAGTATAGGGCAGTGGGAAAATATTTGGTGTACATATAACATCAGTTACTCTATGTGTATTTGCTTTATGTCAAGTAAAAAGAATGAACTTAATGAAAATTCATATTTATAAACATGCCTCAGAAATAGAGGTAATCATTTATACAACAAAAATACCCATTCCATCAGTAATTTTGACATTTTGGCTTTAACAATATTCTAATTATTCCACTTTGTCCTAGCATAAATGTCTTTTTGTGACAAATGTTTTCTTTATATTGGGCTTTTTTTCCACTCGGGATTTTCATGTGCATTTCAAAATATACAAACCTGCGTTCAGCCAGGACTCAGTGAAGGTGGTCTTTTTTCTACAGTGTTCTCATTTTGTATCATATTATATCACATCAGATTATATCATATTGTGAGAATGAGCCTTCACCGAAGCTCGTCATTTTCATGCATCTCACTTTCTCCCAGCATCTCCTCGCTTAGCCACTCGTCCAATCACAGCACAGGGATAAACTAGACCTCCTGCTATCCTTTACTCTAAGGACTTCATTATCTCTCACTGTCTCACAAACACTCGCAAAAAAAACAAGAAAAACAGATAGTGTGTCACACCAGCAAACTCCAATTTGGTTGTGCAGAAAGCAGGCTGTCATGCACTAATCTGCCGGACGCCGAGCATGACTGACAGTTGCTCGGACGGCAGCAGTTTCCAAGTATGACTTGGCAAACACATTCGGCATCACATTCAGCTGGGAAAAACGTGTGATATGACTCAAGGACGTTCTGATATTGGTATTATGCGTCTACACTTGCAAAGAGGGCTGAGACTATTTTTTTATGTTTTTAATGCTGCTTTTCTGATTGAAAGCACAGAGTAGGATGCATTATGGACCTGCAAAGATTTATACTGGAGATACAGTACAGGCCAAAAGTTTGGAAACACCTTCTCATTCAATTTGTTTTCTTTATTTTCATGGCTATTTACATTGTAGATTCTCACTCAAGGCATCAAAACTATGAATGAACACGTGGATTTTTTTGTACTTAACAAAAAATGACCTGGCCTCCGCAGTCACCGGACCTGAACCCAATCCAGATGGTTTGGGGTGAGCTGGACAACAGAGTGAAGGCAAAGGGGCCAACAAGTGCTAAACACCTCTGGGAACTCCTTCAAGACTGTTGGAAAATCATTTCAGGTGACCACCTCTCTTCAGTTATTTTACCATTTTTTTGTAAAGTACATAAAACTCTGCATGTGTTCATTCATAGTTTTGATGCCTTCAGTGAGAATCTACAATGTAAATAGTAATGAAAATTGTCATGGTGAGCACAGAATTGCAGACACGTGCAGATACTGATAAAACAATACGTTTATTATAAAAATAAACAGATGTAAGACGTGGTTGATACAGCAAATGGGTAATCACCAGAAACCAGAGCAATGTAGACAAAACCATACCATAAACGAGAGACAGTCCAGAGTTCATACACGAGATATCCAATGTCAGAGGTAATCCAAGAGGCAGTAGTGAAAACACAGTCCAGGTAATACACAAGCAATCCAATATCAGAGGCAAAGGCAATAATCGGCGTCGAGAAAACAAAAGCAAGGTCATACACAAGATAAACTGAGACAAGAGATAAAGTAACGCTTTGTAAAGAGGAGAACCTACAATACGCGGCGTGGGTGTTTGTGTGGAGTGCTCTTTTATAGTGCCAGTAATCAGTATTCAGGACTTCCTGGAGGAAGCAGGTGAGGTGTCACGTGATCAGGTGAGTGCGTGATGTCAGCGGGTGGTGCATTCTGGGTAATGTAGTTGTTGACCTGAGAACCTCCGTTAGAGCTGGGTGTGGAAGGGACAGAGGAGCTAACAGCACCAGACGTGACAAAAATAAAGAAAACGCATTGAAAAAGAGAAGGTCTGTCCAAACTTTTGGCCTGTACTGTAATCAGATGTGGCCAATCGGATCACTTTTTGATGACAGTATACCTGGCAAATTAGGATCACAACAAATGAAAAAATAACTCAAAAGAACAATACAAAATTGCTAAACAGAACAATGGTGTATGGTCAAAAGTTTGTAGATATATCTTTTCACCCCAGTGACCTCCACCACAAATATGTATTTACAGTGTATCACAAAAGTGAGTACACCCCTCACATTCTGCAGATATTTAAGTATATCTTTTCACAGCATATCTTTTTCAACACTGACAAAATGACACTTTGACATAATGAAAAGTAGTCTGTGTGCAGCTTATATATCAGTGTAAATTTAAAAATCTTCCCTCAAAATAACTCAATACACAGCCATTAATGTCTAAACCACCAGCAACAAAAGTAAGTACACCCCTAAGAGACTACACCCCTAAATGTCCAAATTGAGAGCACTGCTTTCTCAACATGTCTTAGAGTCACTTGCCCACAATGGGCAATACAGGCAGGGGCAGAACCGTTATATTCGCTTTGTTAAAACACTCTGCCATGGAGCTGCAGAACTACACTGATGTGATGCACTATGAAAGAAAGAAGTTAAGTGTGAAAACTGCCCACAGATTTAAAAGCTTTAATAGTGAAATAATGAGCCATGTAAAATTTCTTAACATATCTTTGAGTCATTTGCCCACCAAGGCAGAGGGAGGTGCCTTTATTTTCCATGTGTTTGTACTTTCTGAATTCTCTGCAATTAAAGATAAAAGCAAATCAAATAAACATTAAAGTGTGTGACCTTTTTTTTAGTGGCGATATTTTGTTTGGCCAGGAAGTGTTATTAACATATTAAATGGCCTGGAAATGTATTGCATTACATAATTACACAAGGTGTATCCATTACATAAAAAAATAAACTGAAACTCTTCTGCAGTACTCCTTCAAACATTTCTCTGTATGATATTTAGGTAACACTTTATTTCGATGGTCCATTTGATGGCCTCTCTGATGCTCAACTGACATTCAACTAACATTCAACTATATGTCTTTTAAATGCAAATTAACTAAAAGGTGAAAGTAAATGATTCTCTATTGAATATAACCCTACATTCAACTCTAACCCAAACACTTATCTTAATATTTTAGGATTGGGTTTAGGTTTATATTTTAAGTTTAGGTTAAGGTTAGGGTTAGATGTAGGGTTAGATTTTATGGTTGATTAAGGGTTAAGGTTAGGGTTAGGTGTAGGGTTCGACTTTATGGTTGATTAAGGGTTAAGGTTAGGTGTAGGGTTAGATTTTATGGTTGATTAAGGGTTAAGGTTAGGGTAAGGTGTAGGGTTAGATTTTAGGGTTGATTAAGGGTTAAGGTTAGGGTAAGAGTTAGGTGTAGGGTTAGATTTTATGGTTGATTAAGAGTTAAGGTTAGGGTTAGGTGTAGGGTTAGATTTTAGGGTTGATTAAGGGTTAAGGTTAGGGTAAGAGTTAGGTGTAGGGTTAGATTTTAGGGTTGATTAAGGGTAAGAGTTGGGTGTAGGGTTAGATTTTAGGGTTGATTAAGGGTAAGAGTTAGGTGTAGGGTTAGATTTTATGGCTGATTAAGGGTAAGAGTTAGGTGTAGGGTTAGATTTTATGGTTGATTAAGAGTTAAGGTTAGGGTTAGGTGTACGGTTAGTTTCTTCATTTACATTCAACATAGGTTTAAATTAAATTTAATGGACATTCAATTCAGTGTAAGTTGAATTTCAGTTAAGCATCAACAAGGCCATAAAATGGACCATCCAAGTAAAGAGTTACCGATATTTACGTCACTGACAAATTTCTATAATGCGATATTTGCACTGATGACACCGATAACAAAAAGCCTGCATAGTACTGGTGCAGGCAGCTCTAATGCCATAGCACGTAATCTGAAAAACCTATTTTCACCACTGTGACTCCTGAATCTCATGAAAATAGGATGTGTATTTCGTTTTGCCTCCCAGCTGAAGTGGAATATTGCAAACTCTCCATTTGCAGGCCCCACGCAGCACCCGGACCCCACCCAAACCCTCCACATGATAAATGGGCGACGGGCTCTCTGAATGCTTGCTGTGTCTTGATTTATTTTTCTTTAGGAGGCAAAACGCTGGAGCCTCCCTGCTCATCCCTCATACACCGCTGGATTTGCATAATGTGCATAATGTATGCAAAGTGCATGCCTGAGAGGTAGTCTTAAGAGAGAAACCTTATTTGTCTGGTTTTTAACACGTGCCTGGCAGTAGGTATCTGTCCACTGGTCAGTGCTGTATGAGCATTCTGAGAAGAAAAAAAAAATGCATTGATGGAATAACCTGGTGGTTCAGTGTATTCAGATAGTCAGCTGACCTCATTCTTTGGGCACAAAATTTTGCTGAACCTAGACCTGACCAACTGCAGCAACCCCATATCATTGCACTACCCCCACAGGCTTGTACGGAAAGCACTAGACATGATGGGTGCTTTTCTTACCCTGATGCACTATCCCTCTGGGACATGGTAAATTTGGACTCATCAGACATAATCATCTTCCATTGCTGCAGAGTCCAATCTGAATGCCCTTAAGCAAATCATAGCCATTTTTTGCTGGTTAGCTTTGTTTTCTTGAAGCTACACAGCTGTTTAGTTCCAATCCCTTGAGTTTGTTTCACATTGAGCATGTGGAAATGCTCTTACTTTCACTATTAAACAAAACCTCTGAGTTCTAGTGTTGTTTTTCTACAATCGCCAATCACCATCATTCATTCATTTTTTTCCCCGACCACATTTCTTCCTCGAAGATGATGTTTTGTCACTGTCCTTCCACCTTTTAATAAGGCATTGGACAGTTCTTAACCTGATTTTAGTAGTTTCAGCAATTTACTTAGATGTTTTCTCTGCTTGATGAGTGCCAACAGTTTGATCCTTTTGAAACAGGTGAACATGTTTCCTACGACCACAGGATGCATCTTTGACATGGCTGTTTAAGAAATGAGAAGCTACTCACTGCATCAGTTAGGGTTAAATAACGTTTTAAATAAAAGTTACATTCTGGAGCATTTTTATTGGTCTAATCATTTAAAATGTTTAAAACACTATATAGAACAAGATTTGTATTATGTCAAATGGTAGAAACTAGATAAAATGGGCTAGTTGGCTATTTAAGCTACTATAACTTGTAAAGGTAAATATCTTTTTATACTGCTTGCCAACCTTGCCAAAGCTAAACACAGGTTGCACAAAATCCCCACTATAGATGTTTAAAGCACATTTCTGTTTATCCCAGCCTTGCAGCTCAGCCTACAGAATCACCAGCATGAAGTGCAGATAAGTGAAGCCATGTACACTTGTCGCGTTTACTCTCTGTGCCCCAGAAAGTCTCCCACACAAAACTCCCCCTTATTCGGTCCACTGGGGGCTGAGGAGACAGCAGGATGCCACAGTGCTTCCTCTTCACAAGCTCCAGTAAACTCCAGCCCACCGCCTGGCAGAGTAAAAAAAGGGAAAGAAGCAACCTCAGGCCCTCGGACTGCCTCATTACATGCAGCGGAGTAGCGAGTGCTCCACATCCTATTGAACAATCCCCCCCTCTGCAATTTCAGGGGTGTCAGCGAGGCCTGTGTGTGCTCAGCCCGAGCCGGGTGAGTGACGTTATCACGGCTGAACACTGCTCCGCGCTGTACGCTTTGCTATTCAATTCCGCCGCAGTCCGACACTAGCTAGCCGTTCCAGTTTGCCACTAGCTCGCTTCTGATGATATATGGCTGGCTTTGAGGCTGCATTCGGAATCATCACCACCAAACAAACAGTATCTCAGGTAATTGCATTTGGGGAGCTGGTTATGGAGCTTTCCATATTGCAAACAGCGAAACATTATACCCGCAGTGTCCGTGCCCTTTCCTGGCTGAGCTGGTCAATTGTCTTGGATGGGTTTTTATAGATGGTTCGATGCAAACGTAGAAAGATGGTCTAAGTGATGTCTATCTGCATGATGGATGAGTCTGCAGGATTTACCAAGACTGTGGATTTAATGTACAGTACATTTATTTATAATATGTAAACTCTAATTTCAACATTAGCCATTCTCGAAATACATCAAATAAAAACATATATGGAATAAGATGTATTTAAAATAGATCTAGAGATGGTAATGGTTTACTAATGTATATTCTATTCACATATCCCAGCTAAAAAAGTCTGTGTAGAGTAAGTAATGTTGACCCCTTACCAAAGGGTCCAAAAGTGGAAAACTAGTAGGCTTGGCTAACGAACCCACAATCTCAAGTAATTACAGCCAATAGTAACAAACAGCAAAATATATAATCACAGTGTCTGTGCCCTTTAATGGCTGAGCTGGGCAATAGTTTTGGATGGGTTTTTTTTTAGATGGTTTAAGGCAAAACATAAAAAGTAGACGTCTTATCTGCATGATGGTTGAATCTGCAGGACTAACCAAGACTGTATGTGGTTAAAGTACATGTTATTATAATATGTTAACTCTAAATACATGGAATAAATAACTCACAGTGATCTTCTAGAGATGGTGAATGGTACACCAATTTATATTCTGTTCACATATCCCAGCTGAAAAGACCAGTGACCAGTGGAGGGTAAGCCATGTTGACCCCTTACCTAAGGGTCCAAAAGTGGTAAAGTAGTAGGCCTGGGTAACAAACCCACAATGGATGACCCAGTGCTCTAACCAATAAACCAACTAACAGTAACAAACAGCAAAACACCTTTTTTTTTTGCACCAACCCCCCTAAAAATAAATCCAAAACAATTGCCCAGCTCAGCCATTAAAGGGCATGGACACTGTGAGTATAATGATAGATAGATAGATAGATAGATAGATAGATAGATAGATAGATAGATAGATAGATAGATAGATAGATAGATAGATAGATAGATAGATAGATAGATAGATAGATAGATAGATCTGTAGGATATGCCAAGGCAGTAGACAGTTAAATTTCATGTTGACCTCTTACCCAAAGGTCCAAAAATGGTAAGTTAGTAGACTTGGGTAACGAAACCACAATCTTTTTATTGATGACCCGGTGCTGTAACCGTGGAGCCAACAATCAATACCTAAGCTAATTGCATTTGCAGAACTGGTTATAGGGATTTCCATATTAAAAACAGTGAAACATTATACTTGCAGTGTCCATACACTTTCTTGGCTGAGCTAGGTATTGTTTGGGATGGGTTTTTGTAGTCGTTTGAGTGCGAATGGGACAAAGAAGATGTCTATCTGCATGATGGATGAGTCTGCAGGACTTGCCAAGACTGCGAATGCTTTATGCACATTTCATTATAATAGGTATACTGTAGTTTCAGCATTTCAACATTAGCAATTCACAAAATACATGGAACAGAAAAACAAGTACACTGCATTATAAAAGATCATAAAGAACTGCATAGGAAATAAAATCATCCTTTAAGATTATCCTATAGTCCCACAATAGGGAAAAGTACACATTTTCTCATATCCCAGCTAAAAAGGCTGGTGTTAGAGTGCAGGGTAAGCAATGCTGACCTTTTACACAAGGATCCAACAGATGTAGAACTTAGTACACTTGGGTAATTAACCAAAACACTTGTTATTGGCAACCAAGTGCTCTAACCACTGACCCATACAAACAGTACCACAGGTAATTGGATTTGGGAAATGGGTTATGGAGCATTACACAGCCCAAACAGTGAAACATCATACTCGCATTGTCCAAACCCTTTTTTTTAGGCTGAGCTGGGCAATTGTTTCGGACAGGTTTTTGTAGTTGGTTCGGTGTGAAAGGGACGAAGTAGATGTCTATCTGCATGATGGATGAGTCTGCAGGACTTGCCAAGGAAGAAGAGGAAGGCGGGAGTGTTGAATCTGTTTGAGTGAGAGATCAGATAGTTGCTTTAGGAGTCCAAAAGTGGCAGCTAGTGTGCTTGAGAGTGTGTTTGAGTGTGTTTGTGTGTGGTTTAAGGTGTGTGTGTGTGTGTGTGTGTTGAGTTTCTGAGCTTGCCGACATTAGAGACGCCGTGTGTTTGGGAGTGCTAAAGCATTTCGGAAGCCTCTCGGATGCATTCTTGAGTGCAGTGTCTTCCATTATCCTCTTATCGCCAGGCAAGGAGATGTTTCATGAATGACTAAACCGAGCGAACAAACGCACCCGTCCTCACGCCTGCTTAGTTTTCCATCATCTACACTTAAATCCTTATCGTATGATAGCGGTGCAGTCGCTGGGCGCTCACTTGAGGATCACGGTTGATGGGAAATCTGTAGCACTCTTTTAGTAATGAAGCATAATAATTATGGAGATCATAGTACAGTGTGGTTACTAAGGTTGCCAGGTAATACTTTACAATAAGGGTACATTGATTAATGGTAGTTATGACAGAGTGTGTCAACTAATTATTAATTAACATTAGTTAGGACATTATTGATCATTATAGATCATTATAGGATTTTTTAAATAAATGAATAAATTATTAATCACAATGTTTTTAAGTATTACAATAAAGCAATGTTTAATAATATCTTAACTAGTGTCATTTAATAATTAGTTTAGACATTAATCAACCATGTAACATGTTCATTACTGTCTTAAGGGCTGTTAATTAAGCTAATTTGATTAGAAATGCCAGTCTGCTAAATGGGTTTTTCATTGTAGACAATAGTCTAAACATAAAAGTTAGTGTTATTGAGAGCAGTAGTCTGATAAAAAAAGAAAGATTATTCTGATTATAAATGGCCACAATCTGTGATATGATAAAGAAAGCTTTACTTTAAAGCCCAGTCTGATTACTAGCTTTATTTTAACCATTTTATGCATAAACTATGACAACATACATTAGGATTTCACCCTAAACAGTTTTATTCTTCTTTTAGGCTGTTATTAACTATTATGTTTTTTATGTAATTGTTTAAGCATACTTTCTTGTACTCAAAGGTACACTTACATAATTGTACTCTCAAAGCTATAATATTTATTTTTTACAGGGTCAGATGTGTTCCCTCTGAAGTACAAAATCTTAAAAGCAGAAAGTACAGATTTGTACAATTTAACCAGCAAAAAGGTACATTGAGTATTCTGTGTCACTGTACTAATAAACAATATATATTTTAATTATGCATATTTTTTTTGAAAGCCAGACAATTTTGGATCATCAAGTTCTTGACACATATTCAGTTGATGATAATCTTAACTGATACAAAAAAACATGGGTACAAAAAAAGACTTCCACTGAAAGGTAATCTACTGTACGTTAAGATAAGGTACAGCCCCAGCGACAAGCTTTGTTCTCTTGTAAGTAAAAATCTGTACTTGTTTTTCTTAGTGTGTAATAAATGGAATAATCAATATTAATATTTTACATGTTTATAAATGAACTAAAATTAATTCTTTAATTCTGTCCGTGTCACGTCTTTGCCCTGTTTCCTGTCTGTTCTCATGTCTGTGTGTGACCCCCACATGACCCGTGCTCCTCTGTGTTCTTCCCCTGTAATTTTCCACTTACCTGTGTGCATTTGTAACTCCGCCCTTAGTCCCAGGTGTTTCCTGTCTCCCGTTTGTGTCCACCACTATTTATAGTCCGTGTTTCCTTTCTTGTGTGTCGATCCTTGTACGTTTTTACGTCTGTTAGTGGTCTTCGTGTTTTCCTGTTTATGCTCAGTTCTGTTTTCTTTGTTAAGTTTATGTTTATTTTGTGTTTGTTCACGGTATTAAATTTATTATTGTTTGAATTTGCGTCCGCCTCCGCGTCCTCCCTGCTCCAAACCTGACAGTCCGTTTGAATGTACACCATTCATGAATGGTTAAAGGGCAATAACAAACTGTAGCTCTGCTGGAGTATAAAAAGCAAGCTTCTAGTAAATTTGTGTCTGGTTATCTCCAGTGTTCTTTTTGGTGGAACACTCCTCCTGTATGTTGGACGGTTCCTGCAGTTTCCCGCTCCCCGGTGCAGCCGAACATTCTGTTTGTAATTAGACGGTAAATGGATGGTGCTGCACAACAGCAAAGTCCTCATTTAAATCCTAACTAATGACATTGTGGTTAAGTGGACCCACGGCCCCAGCGGTACAGCAGCGGTGCCACCATGGAGAAAGCTCATTTAAAAGCATGCGCTCCTGCATCACGCCGCTGTCGGCGGGGCTCGGCAGCGAGTGCCGCTCCTTATCGCTGGCTGTGATTAGACGCGTGTTCGGGGAAACTGCGGACACGTGTAGCCGAGGCAAGGCGCAGCAGGTGCTCCTGTAGAGCTATGCTAATGCTAATCCACACAGGATCCAAAGAGCAGAGGAGCCAGCCGAGCCGATGCTGAACCACTTCAGATCACAGCTGTACTTTAGCCTCCTGCTGTCTGGAAGAAGGTAAACATCAAAGCTTCGAAAAAGGTTTGCCTAAAAGATTTTAAAGATACATTCCATCAAAAAGTATATGAAATTTATACAATTTAACATTCTGAATGTAGTTTTTGCTACCTAATAAAATCAATAACACTTTCTATGAACGTCCTCTCTATAAGACTCTATAAACATACTCATAGCGCATTATAATGCATTCATAAGGCATTATAAACATTATTATACATATTTATAAAAATGTATAACCCATACCCATTATAGCCATGTTTATTATGCATCATGAATTGTGATCATAATGCATTAACAGCTGTGTTTATAACATGTTATGTATCAATACCAAGAAATTCAGTCCCGGATTGCAGAATTATGCATTATGACTAAAAAAGCTTCCAATCTGTAACATACCTTGTATAATCATCTAAATATATTCTAAACACTCATGAATAAGTATTTTCTTGAATATAATATTAGTTAGAGTCACATATAATGTATTATAACACGTGTTTGTCTGCTCCAGATAAAATGACAGACTTTCATTGTGGGACTGGATTATTATTGATAGATAGATATATATCATTTTAACATAGAGCTTATAATGCGTTGTGATCACAAGTCATAATGCATAATAAATGCATTATAATATGTTATGAATGGGTTTATTGAGTCTAATATAGATGAAATTCATAGAAAGTGTTATCATAATATCTACAATACTAATCTGATTATATAATATTATATAATATATTATAAATTATTACAAGCTGTTGTCTTATTAAAATCATAACATTTAAAGGGAAAATTATAAAAGAAAACAAACTGTAGTTTAATTAGGCTAGTTTCTCTGATTTATTTCAAAATATCAAATTTATGCCATTTACATGTAATCAATTTAAGAAGCTAAGCAAAATACAAATTAATACAAACTGTTTCTTATTAAAGGGTAAGTCTGATAATAAAAGTTTACAAAATATTTTATATTATTTATATAAAATATTTATACTTTATTAATATTTTGCTGTTAACATAAGAAGTATAGTAAGTATAATACTAGTATAAAAAGTCAAAATAAAATCAGATTATAAACAATAGTCTGATTCCACAGGATAACAAGCTATTTTCTTATTAGATACCCTGAATGGCCTGAAAAAAAAACACTATTCTGTTAAATGTTAGCCTGATGTGAAAGAATAATCTGAAAACAAAGGTTAAATATTTATAGAAACATTTATTGAGTTTGTTCAGACTAGAAACGCATTGGAAACCTGCTCTGGAAGTTATTTGTTTTTTTCTTAAAAATATCATATTTATTGTGATGGGTTTCCTCCTAGACCTCCAGTATTCTCCCACCTCCAAAACACACCTGACAGGTGAACTAGACATGCTTAGTGAAGGATGTAAGTGAATGAATGTGTGTGTGTGTGTGTGTGTGTGTGTGTGGTGTTTGGCCTTGTGCCAAGCGATTCCAGGTAGGCTCTTGACCTACACAACGCCTGTCCAGAAATCATCGGATAATAAGATGGATGGATTGATGGATGACGATGACTTACTCACTGTCCTCTTACACTATGCACTGTGGCTGCATCCCAATATATCCCCACCCCTGTTCGTATATCTGTACAGTACAGGCCAAAAGTTTGGACACACCTTCTCTTTTTCAATGCGTTTTCTTTATTTTCATGACTATTTACATTGTAGATTCTCACTGAAGGCATCAAAACTATGAATGGACACAGGTGGAGTTTAATGTACTTAACAAAAAAAGTTAAATAACTAAAACAAAATTTATATATATTCTAGTTTCTTCAAAATAGCCACCCTTTGCTCTGATTACTGCTTTGCACACTCTTGGCATTCTCTTAATGAGCTTCAAGAGGTGGTCACCTGAAATGATGGTTTTTCCAACAGTCTTGAAGGAGTTCCCAGAGTTGTTTAGCACTTGTTTCCCCTCTTTGCCTTCACTCTGTGGTCCAGCTCACCCCAAACCATCTGGATTGGGTTCAGGTCCGGTGACTGTGGAGGCCAGGTCATTTTTTGCTAAGTACAAAAACTCTACATGTGTTCATTCATAGTTTTGATGCCTTCAGTGAGAATCTACAATGTAAATAGTCATGAAAATAAAGAAAACTCTTTGAATGAGAAGATGTGTCCTAAGTTTTGGCCTGTACATGTATATATCATCATAATTTAAAAAAATGGTGTAATGATTTTCGGAAGGAGAGATAAAAGTTACTAGAAACAATAAGCTAATACAAATTTAGACCAAAAAGAGGAATTTACATTACTAATAATTATGAATTGAGCTACAAATACAGAAGTAGTGTATACTGCATGTCTAACAAATGTTTAATATTAGACGTAAAATGCCAGACATCTCAGCATGCAGAGAGTTGTAGAGGTTCCTAATAGTGTCCTGTGATAAATCAACCCATACAGTTCCAATATTCTCACACAGTTCCTGCAGATTTTGCGGTGGGGGTGGAGTTAGGTTGATAGGTGTTGATAGTGAGTCCAATAGCTTCCCACACCATTTTCAATCAAGGATAGGTCTGGTGATGCAGCTGACCATGGCATATCATCTATATCTTCAAGGTAAGCTTTTGAGATGGCAGCAGTGTGTGAACAAGCATTGTACTTTCAGAAAAGGTAGGCCCATTGCAAGTTGGGTTGTCAAAGTGCCTGTAATAAAGACCAAATTGATCTGGCATTGTACAAAATTGCATTTCACACCATGGCACACCCCTGCAGCCATAAATATATATATATATAGAGAGAGAGATAGACAGAAATATAAGTAGATAGGTAGGTAGATTGATAGATTGATATTACTTGCCTTACCTACTGCCTCGTGACCAATAATTCATGAGTGAAATAAATAATTTAGTGCTGGTGGTCTCTTGATGACTGTAAACCAAGGTGTTGGTTTTAATCCTGGGGTATTTACTTAAGTTATGTACTATATACTTATAATACTGTGTACTGTAGATTACTATACAGAGAGAACTATACTCTAATAGTGCTCTCTCTCTTTTTTTTTTACTCTGTCTCTCGCCCTCTCTCTCTCTCCCTCATGGCTGAGAACTCCAGACGTGAATGAGTTAATAATTTAGTGAGTGTGTACCTCTTGGCTTTGGGCTGAGATGCTGGGAACCCTGGTCTTGGCCCGAATTGATCTGCTGGGCCTTTTCTGTGGATGCAGGTTGGCAACCTGAGCATAAGGCATTCACTGGCCCAGTGCAGGCCTAGGGGAGTCTGGACTAAAGCTAATCTGCAGCTACTTTCTGTCCAAACTTGGACTGTGTCTACGCGTCTGACTGAGGAAGAAGGCTTTTAGCATTAGCGCTGATACCCACACACCCTGGGCACTGCCTATTTGACCCACCACCATCTGGCAAGTAGTACAGAGTGATTCAATTTCACACAGACAGACCGAAACAGGCTGTTTTTCCACACCAAAAGGCCAAATACTAATACTAACTACTTTTGTGTTATAATCGCCTGTAGCAAGCATAGGGTCAGGGCCATGGTAAGCATATACATATACATACTATATACAGGTCTGGAAAAAAATTAAGAACCCACTCCAGTTTCTGAATCAGTTTCTCTGATTTTGCTATTTATAGGTTTATGTTTAAGTAAAATGAACCTTGTTGTTTTACTCTATAAACTTCAGACAATTTCTCCCAAAATCCAAATACAAATATTGTCATTTAGAGAATTTATTTGCAGAAATAACAGAAAAGAGCTTTTAGACCTCAAATAATGCAAAGAAAACAAGTTCATGTTCATAAAGTTTTAAGAGTTCAGAAATCAAAAACATTTGATGGAATAAACCTGATTTTTAATAACAGTTTTTTTACATGCATTTTGGCATGTTCTCCTCCACCAGTCTTACACACTGCTTTTGGTTAGCTTTATGCCATACCTGGTGCAACAATTCAAGCAGTTTAGCTTGGTCTGATGGCCTGTGATCATCCATCTTCCTCTAAATTAAATTCCAGAGGTTTAAAATTGATAACTAATAAAACTTAGCAACTCAACATTGCATGTATGTCTCTGATTAGACACTGGGTCTTGCCACAAGAGGGTGTAAATTCCATCATCATTCCATTAAATTCCATCCATTCTAGCCACCAATTATCAGACAGCCATCGTTGGCTTTGTTTGCAGTAGTTTATGGACAAGAAACCTAGACTGCTCTTGACTGGAACTGTATTTCCTATAGCAACAAATCTAGTTTCTCTTTGGGATCCAAAGCTGGTCAGGTCCAAAGGCAGATGCCTTAAGGTGAACGCATGAATCCAGCCTTAGCTGTAGAGTGACATACTGTCCCAACTGCTGTTGTGATAATCTGGGGAGAATCTTATACAACAGTTAGGGCGGCAGCTTCAACAACCTACTAGTGTAAAGCAGGATCTACAGGCTCGGCTGCAACATCTGTCGACAAATGTGCTGCATGATGCCACGTGAAACCTGTTTGCCCCTATGCCCAATCGTATCTCATCTTGTATCCAGGTTAGAGGTTTTACTAGGTTTATAGATCAACTATAGAGTTTTCCCAACAAACTTTTTTAGTGGAATCCTTAAGGATGGGTACAGGTGGATGTAAACTGATAAAAAATTATCTAAAATTGGATCTAGTTATTGGTCTACTGTGTTGTTTTCTGTTGGCTGTGATGTCTTTTTCTTAATTACCTGAAAAGTATTGGCTCGAAAATTCAAATTCCTCCAGTATTTTTCCTCAGACTGTTGGCTTTTCTTTGTAAACTCACACCCTCGCTTCCTTCAGCTTCATCAGTAATAACGAAGGGCCGGATTTATCGGCCTGCTGCAGTTTGAAGCTCATCAGACTGCAGCATCTGTGCACATCCTGTAATTAGTTTATCTGTGTTGGTCCGTGTGGCTCGTTACAGTATGTAGCCCACATACTGCCTCGTGGTAAATCTGTTTCATTTGCAGAAGATAATGAGGTCCAAGTGGCACCAGCATGATGCCATTATTCTTTTTTTGTGCACATGAAGTTGCGCACCTGTCGTCCTGTGTGATAAACCGAAATGTCTGTGCTAATAAGGGCACACTTCTCCCCCATGTGCTTGTAGTCTTGTTAAAGAACTACTTCACCTTTCTGACTCTTAGGTGAGTTTGAAACTCTGCTTTGTTTGCTACAGTGCTGTGAGAAACTGTTTGGCCCCTCCTGATTGTTTTTTTTTTTTTTTTTTTGCTTTTCCTGTTTGCTCAATTAAATAGTTTCAGGTAGCTTTACACTAAAATATCCAACTTATAAAAGTTTGAATCCATTTTATTTATAAACTTGATTGAACAAAATGCTTTAAGTTAAGAGTAGATGTAGTAAGTTTTTTTTTCTTTTGCACAAAAAAAGTAATATAATACTATTTTGCACTTCTTCTTCCTTTATGTTTTGACATAAATTGAATTTGGCAGGTCTTATTGACACTATTGTCCAAATTTTATCATGAACTGAAAAATAGAAATGGTCCAAAATGACTTGGAGCTAAATATTTAAGCACTGAACTTTAAACTGAAGCTTTTTATAGGCCTTAAAGCCTCCATTGGGGGTTTTTTTGGTATCATTTTAGAATCTTATGTGAGCTAAAACTCAGCATTGGTGTGGTCTGATTAGATACTGGGTCTTGCCACAGAAAGGCAGGACCTCCAAGTACAAGTACTTCCCTCTTGTCCTATAAAAAAGGCCCTCAGAGGCAACTTTTGGGTAGTGTACCCCTTGGTGAGAGAACATTGACTAATAACATGCCTCTATAATGTACGTAAGACATCAGTTGACAGTCTTTGTGAGGGGGTGCATCATTGAACTAAGAGAAACAGGATGGTTAGTTATTTGAATTCTCCACCATCTAGGCCGCCCATCAATCAGCCATCATCTCCTACATTTGTAGTGGTGTCATGGACACGTATCCTGGACTGGTACAGACTAGAAAGTGTATGAAACTTTATGATCTTTAAGTACAAATCCGGTTTCTTTTTTTTTTTTGCAACCCAACAATGGTCATCTTTGAGTATGGAAGCCTTGTGGTGAGCAGTTCAATCCTGCCTTTGTTGTGGAGCGACACGCTACCCCACACATGACAGTCGGTCACCCCTAGTAGTGATACAAGGGACACTATCAGACAGCTCATTGATATATGCAGGACATGTTGCGGCAAGGCTTCTAACTGCCATTTTTCAGCAGGATAATGCTCACCCACACACTGCAAGAGTTTATCAATGGAATGGAAATGTCTCCACCAGATTTTAATACTTTCTTGTCCTGCACGGTCTCCAGATTTATCACCAGTCAAGCATTTATGGAAGCAGCTGAGAAGGCAGCTTCTGCAACCTACAAGTGTAGAGCAGGAGCTACAGGATCTACAGGCCCAGCTGCAACATATGCATGTAAATGTGCTGCAGGATGCCATACAGAACCTGTATCCTTTCATGTCCAACCATGCATGTTATATATTTATATTTGAATATCTCAGCTGTTCATTCATTGCCTAATATATCCACCCCATTACAGATGCCGCTGGAACCAGATCATCAATTTTATTCACTTTACCTGACACTAGTTTAATGATCATTGTTTTTCTCAAAATAAACCTTCATTATGGCAAATTATTTCCAACCAACAACAAAACATGATTCATTTTAAAAGCTTAACACAACTATGTGTGTGTGTAGAGTGTTTTACTCAACAGTAAAAGGCGGTTTTTATTCAGTTTCTTTCCATGTTTCTTCTAATTACAAATTAATGACCCTTTCGGAGCTCGTTTATCACAGTCAGGAGGGCTATAAAGGGGTGCAGTCAGCACTGTGCTGGGACTCACCCGCTTTACCACCAGCTCACCTCGCCGAGACTTAAAGCTCTGGCTTTAAATGGCCACCCTGCCGCTCGGGCATGGCATGGGATGGCACAGCAATCTCAGAACCCAAACACACCTTTAATCCTTATCAGCACGAGCTGGACTGCTGAAATCTAAACAACCCCCCACATCCAACCGGGTGAGTGGGAAATTGAACACGAAGGAAATCTAAAAATACGCACAGCTGGGAAATGACAACCTGCACTGCAGCTTCTCCATCTGAATCTGGAGAGTGAAATCAGTTCAGATTTTTCATGTGAGATGAAAATACGCATCTACATTATTAAATAACTTTAACTAATTCTGCAGTTTAATAGAACACATTTCAATAATTATATCTTACCCTTAAAGAGTGTTGAAATGAACTCAACCTAAATGTGCTGTCTTTACAAATTTGCAGATTTATATTAGGCTAAAAAATTGCAATTTATTAGCCTTAAATATCTTTAAATACCCTAATATAACACTTAATTAAAGGGCGCAATATCTATCATTTGTACAGTTTACCATTTTTATTCCAGAAATCTCTACAGGATTTCTTAGCAGAATTCTACAGTAAGTTACATGGCTCAGAGTGGTCCAGTGGTCCATCAGCAGCCAGAGTCTGAGAGAGCACAATGTCCTAAGCTCTCTATAGGTGGGCACAATAGGTGGCACTCTGTTTCCTCAATACTCTCGTTGTGATCGTAGTTGTCACAGGCATATGTTAGGTGATGTATCAGAGCTGGAGATCCAGAACTTTCCTCCTTAGTGTCTATCCAGTGATGCTACATCAGTGGCATTTAAAAAAAAAAGGAGCAGTCTGATTTCACATGTATTGGAGGAGATACAGTACACATGCTCATCTCACCCTCTTAGTTTTGGGGGAGTCCTAAACAGTGGGATTGATAATCGGCCTTCCAAATTGGATAAAAAATGGGAATAAATTAGAAAAAAATATTCAGTATGAATTAAAAGGGAACGATAAGGAATGAATCCAAGGTTGAATGGCATTTCTACACTGAAGAGGAGCTAGGAGGGTTAAAGATGAACTGGAGATTGTAAGAGTCATCGTTAAAGACAAAACTGCCGCATTCTTCAAAACAGCATTCTTCCAATGACATCGGTATCAGATTGTCTTTCACGGTCTGCTTCTGTGACAGAGTGTTTTTTTTTTTCCTGTCAGAACAAACAGCGAGGCTGAAAGGCTGTTATTACTGGGAAAGAAAGGATTGTGATGGTCTTTTTGGTCCCCTCAGATGACCCACACTAAACTTGGTGTCCAGTCGGGTGGAGAAAACTAAATATCATAAGATAGAGCTTGACTCTTTCATTTAAGGGTCACAAATCAATTATTAATTTATTGAAAATCAGTCACTGATCGTTCTTTATTGATGTAATAGTTTAGTATTTATTAATTGACAGTAACCATGTTAATAATTTTGTAGGTATACTTCTAATACTTACTAGAATCATTGTCAAAAAAAGGAGTTGCATACAGAATGAAGGGTTGGATTGAAATGCTATTTGGAAGGAAGATTAAAGTCTTCAGGAACAATACAGTGATCTACTCAGGGCTGGAGATGCAGCTATCCATAGTATAGCATCTGTGTCTTCAAGACAATATCTAGAGATGGCAGCAGTATGTGGGTGAGCATTGTCTTGTTGAAATAGTACACAAGAGTGTGCACTCAGAAAAATTAGACCACTGGTTGCAGAACCTTGTTAACACCAGGTTGGGTTGTCAAAGTGCCTGTAATGAAGACCAAAAGTGATCTGGATTGAATGAATTTGAAGCCCGCACCATGATACCAGGCCTTAACCAACAAACAGTGCCTCCACACAGATTCAATGTTCAATGTCTCAACCAAGACAAAAGTCCTGACAGGGACAGTATGACATGTCTACCCACAGTCCTGCTGTTTGATTCCTTCTGACTTCAACTATTCTTTTAAAATAAAGGTGATGAATACAGTTCTGTAGAACCACCCCTGATGTTTGAACTGTTGGCCTTTCTTTTAATGATTTGCACCTTGTGGTGAACCCTCTGAGTTCGCTATCATGAAGTCTTATTTTTATGGTAGACATAGATACTGATACATAGATACTTACCTCCTAGAGGGGGTTCTTCACTTTTGTGGCTGTTTTGAAGGGCTTTTTTCTCACCATGTAAAGAATTCTGTACTCATCCCTTACTGTTGTCTTCTGTAGAGTTCCAGGGCTTTTCGAGTTCCAGAGTGAACCACTCCACACTTTTTTTTTTACCAAAATGGACCAAACTATTAATTACACTGCTTACATATCCCATATCCATGCTAACATATCTCTCTGATGGAATTTTTGATTTCCTCAGCCCAATAATGATCTGTTTCACTTCCACTGAGATCGCCTTTACCTGCATTTTATGGGTTCACAGCAACAGCATCCAAATGCAAATGCCACACCTGGATTAATCTCCAGACCTTTTACCTGCTTAACTGATGATGGATTAATAAGGAAATAGCTCATGCAGCCTATAAAATAGCTTTTGAGATCTTTTTTTTTTTTCAGTTTTGTGGAGAAATGGTTGTAATTCCTAAACACTTTATTGGATAGTTTGGTTCATTCCATTTAATTTAACCTACATTTGTTTCATTTTAACTCCAGTGTGCCAGCATAAGGAGCTCAAATCATGACCATTGTGTCACTGTCCAAATATATATGGGCCTAACTGTATACGTTTTTGGGCTTAAAACAATAATAAAACATGGGGACCACTTACTAGCAGTCCAATGTGGAGGTTAGATTGGAAAATAGAAATGCAATGTTTTAACACTCATTTTACTACATTGCAATACATATATACATCTAAACTAGCTTGGAGAGAATGTGAATTGTTGAGGGATTTCACACATATACTTTGGGATTGCCAAATAAATAATTTTTGGATGCTTACATTTTGAAAACGTGTTCTTGAAAAGATTGAAACAATGTTGAGGTTTAAACTTACTTTAAGTCTAGCATTTTATATACTGGTTATACCCCTAGTTGTGGGAAATATTTGTAAAAAAAAAAAAAAAAAAAAAAAGATAAAAATTTCCTGCCTAAAGCCATGATCCCCTAGTATAGCACAATGAACATCAAAGGTAAAAAAAAGAATTATGAAAGAAATTTGCATAACACTTCTTTTGTCACCTTTTTCCTTTTTTCATCTTTTCTTATAATATTATTTCTAGAAATTATTATTAAGTTTATGTACTGTACATGTTATTGATTAGGCACCTCACTTGCCATGCCATATTTTAATGTATTGCATTCATTGAATAAATTTTCCAAGTTTTTCATTATTTTCAAGAACCTTTCAACCAGCCAGGAGAATGAAAGGCTGTACAATTATAAGGAATTTCTTCAAACACTCTGAACACACAGAGCCGCTCCTGAATCTTAAAGTAAAGATTTAAACAGGAATTCCTGCTGCAGTTTTAATAAGAGCAGAACCGACACTGAATGTAATCTATGGCCTGTTGGGTAATTTGTGTTGAGTTAACACTTCCACACACTCTGAGATTATCAGCCTCACACACACTCACACACTCTCACAGTGTAATTAAATAGATAACAGTGCAATTCCCCATCCGTTGTTTCAGGAGCTGTAAATCCACCAGTCCATGTGAATGTAAAATCAGGAAACAGGACAGGAAATGCTATTGAGGGCAAAAGTGACTGGAAAAACATGTAAAAAAAAAAAAAAAAAAAAAAAAAGCTTTTTTTTTTCTGATGTGAGGGACATAATGTCAGCATGTCCGGACATCCGTAGAGAATTAAAGTTGTTACATAAACTTCTATGCTGACAAGTTTAAGTAAGCTTTTGACTTTTTTACCATGTCCATCCACTAATACATTATCACTATGTACTCACATTATTACTACGTGTTTATTAATATGTTATTAATTATTTATTAGACAGTTATTGGAAGCATCTTATTCTAAAGTGGGACGAAGTGTTGCCAACAACACATCAACAACTGCACAGACTTCTTTTTACTATATGAACTGACAAGTATTTGGATTCTTTTAAAACCAAGGGTATTACAAAGAGTTAATTTTGTTTTTGTTGGAGTAATTGTCTCTACTGTCCAGGGAGGACATTTTGAAATATTCCACTGAAACATTGCAGTGAGGATTTGATTGCATTCAGTGATGAAAAGAGCTTTATTGAGATCAGTATGCTGGATTGTATTGGTATTAAATACCAGTTACAATTAGAAGTACTTATAAAAAAAGTATTAAGACTAAGTATTTAGGCTTTTATTATGACTGTACCCACTTTTTTATATAGTAACTGTTTAGTGAAGATTTTATACTAGATTTTAGAGCATTGCTGTGAGGATTTGATTGTATTCAATGATGACAACAGCTTTAGTGACGTCAGGATGTTAGATTGTATTGTTATTAATTGCACAGTAATTAGAAGTGCTTAAAATGATTGATAAAAGTATTTGGACACCTGGTCATTTGCTTACTTTTTTCTTCTAAAGAGGTATTAAAGGGTTTTAAAGTCTACTAGATTCTAAAGGAAATTTCTGTGAGGAGGTGATTGCATTCAGTGGTGACGAGCTTTGGTAAGGTCGGGATGTTGAATGGTATTGAAACAGATTCACTGTAATAGCGGCTCTACGACATTCTTTTATGTGCTGAATTAAATGTAATTGCAGGGTTTTTAAATTCTCTTTGCTCAGACATCCGCAGAGCTAATCTTTCTTCAAGTGCCTGTTGAAGCAGAGCAGACGGCGGCGTGGCGTTTGAGGTAAAAAGTTGCCGCCGCGACACTTGTACCGATAATGAGGTCATTCTCGCTCAGCTTTTTCTTATTTTACGCTGTACGCTACAGCGGTTCGATTTGCTGTGTCATCTCCTGCTGATGAAGCTGTTCTAACACATTTTCAGAGGACGCAAGTCACGATGGCTGTTTTTTTTTTCCTTATTTTATTTCATTTTTTCTCGGGACAAAGCGTCCGACGCGACAATGACGTTGCCGTAAACTATCCGTCTCATCTCAGAAACCAGACAGACAGCAGGCAGCAGTCCGCCAGTTCCAGCGATTCATCCCGGCGCATCCCTCCTGCCGACGGGAGCCAGGTTGGTTGGTGTCTGCGGAAGTCCGGCAGTATTAATGGCGTTCATTCCGTGACCGGTTGCGCACATGACAGTTCATTTTCTGCATGGGCTCACAAAAGTCGATACAATCTTGTAAAGACAAATACCAGATAGCGCTCCTCCTAACTGATGCCGTTTTCGGAGGGACATTAATCAAAAGCGCTGGATGTGGCGCGACGCCGCCCGCCCAGCCAGTCTTTACGCATTAATAAAGGCAGCAGATGATCTATGAATGAATTCGTAGCAGGAGCTGCCTTCATTAGCATGATGCTCCGCCGAGATTCACCACCGCTGAACTCGATAGGACACTCGACACTGAGGGTCCGTCCAGAAGGATGCCCCCACACGGCGGCTGTAATAAATCCACTTATAATTCTCTGTTAATCTGCAGCGGAGGTCCTCCAATACAAATATACACTGATTTCTCCCTCACTCAGCTTAACTGAGCGGTTCTACAGCTACTTCACATTATTACTGTTATATGCAGTAGAATGTATGTGAGGCCTCGAAGTTGATGATTCACATGGAAGCTTATTTCTAAATTAATGAAACATATTACATAGTAACCTCCCATAAAGAAATACTGAATTTGTACATATACATTAGACATGCTGTACATATTGCTCTGGAAAAAAATAAGACACCACTTTAGTTTCTGAATCAGTTTGTCTGATTTTGCTATTTATAGGTATATGTTTGAGTAAAATGAACATAGTTTGTTAATTCTATAAACTATGAACAACATTTCTCCCAAGTTCCAAATAAAAATATTGTCATTTATAGCATTTATTTGCTGAAATAACAAAAAAGATGCAGAGCTTTCAGACCTCAAATAATACAAAGAAAACAAGTTTATATTCATTAAAAGTTTTAAGAGTACAGAAATCAATATTTGGTGGAATAACCCTGTTTTTCAATCACAGTTTTCATGCATCTTGTCATGTTCTCCTCCACCAGTCTTACACACTGCTTTTGGATAGCTTTATGCCACACCTGGTGCAAAAATTCAAGCAGTTCAGCTTGGTTTGATGGCTTGTGATCATCCATCTTCCTCTTGATTATATTTCAGAGATTTTCATTTTGGTAAAATCAAAGAAATTCATCATTTTTAAGTGGTCTCATATTTTTTTTTCCCAGAACTGTATTTTCAAGTACTGTATGCTATAAATCAGCATATACGAATTACATGGAACATTCAGATACTTTTGACTGGTAGGTAAATACATACTGTTTATGTGCATATACTGTACATAGCACAGTAAACATCAACTCAAAAAAGTGCAAGAAATAGCCCTTTAAGCTAATCAAAAGTGTGTGAAGGTTTGTGAAGCCCAGTTGCACTGTTAGCCGCATTACCGTGTTAAACAAAATAGCCCTTAAAGCTAATCAAAAACGTGTGAAAAGTGTTTGTAGTGTGTTTGTAGCTCTTTGGGGTAAAGGCAGATGAGCTGTGTGTCTATCCGATCAGAGGAAAAAACAAAACATAAAGGACAGAGCTGGCTCGAGCTGCGGCCATTTACATCACGAATGACTCTCAGGGAGGCCGTGTTCACTGAGCCAGTGCACAACACAAACCAACAATTCTGAGCACAGCGTCCACCTCATTACGCACCAGGCTTTCATCCAGATTAGGACTAGTGTTGGGTCTAGACTTCACCACAGTACCGATGCTGATTCTTTAGCAATTTTTCATCTTGTCTTGGAAGGGCATGGAAGGGCATGAGAACGGTTAGGGAGTTAGGGATGAGGTAGGGGGCTAATCATCTAACAATCTAACCTGGTCCCATTAATGTCCAAATGGTGATTAATCTGGCAACCAGGCATGAGAAGGAAGTTTTGACCTCCACACTCAAACCCTACCATCACTGGATTGCAAACAGAACCTGGATTCATCACTAACGATGATACAGTTCCAGTCCTTAGCAGTCCAGGTTTCTTGTTTATGACATCAGCTGACAAAATTACCATCCTGCTTCTTTCAGTCCAATGATGCCCCCCACCCCCCAAAACCTGTCAACTGGGTAAAATGTATTTCCGTGATGGTTGTGATAATCAATGATCTTTCACCAAGAGGTACACTACCCAAAAAGTAAAAGCATTTAAAAGCCTTTTCATATGGCAGTGGGGAAGCACTTTTATGCCACACCTGTAATCATTTACAGTGGTTTGCAAAAGTTTTCATACTCCTTGAACTTTTTCACGTTTTGTCACTTTACAACCACAAACTTAAATGTATTTTATGGAGATTTTAAGTGATAAACCAACACAATAATAGTGAAGTGAAATTAAAGATACATTGTTTTAATTTTGTTTATGAAATGAAAATCTGAAAAGTATGATGTGCAAAAGTATTCAGCCTCCTTTACCCTGAATCCCCTAAATAAAATCCAGTGCAATCAACTGCCTTCAGAAGTCACTGAATACGTTAATAGAGTGCAGCTGTGTGTAATTTAGTCTCAGTATTAATACAACTGTTCTGTATTAACCTCAGTGGTTTGTTAAAGTTAACACTAGTGAACAAACAGCATCATGAGGACCAAAGAACTTACCAGACAGGTCAGAGATAAAGTTGTGGAAATGTTTAAAGCAGGGTTAGGTTATAAAAACACATCCCAAGCTTTGAACATCCCAAAGAGCACTGTTCAATGCTTCATCCAGAAAATCCAGAAAAAGTATTCTACACCTGCAAACCTACCAAGACATGGCCATTCACCCAAACTGACAGATTGAGCAAGGAGAGCAATGGTCAGAGAAGCAGCCAATGGTCCCTCTGGCCCATGGTCACTCTGGAAAAGCTGCAAAAATCCACAGTTCAGGTAGAAGAATCTGTCGACAGGACAACTATAAGTTGTGCTCTCCAAAAATATGGCCTTTATTGAAGATTGGCAAGAAGAGAGTCACTGCTGAAAGAAAGACATAAGAAGTCTCAGTCTCTAGATGTGCAAAGCTGGTAGAGATATACCCCAAAGCACTTACAGTTGTAATTGCAGCGAATGTTGGCTCTACTAAGAATTGATATAGGATGAATACTTTTGCACACTACACTTTTCAGATTTTAATTTTTGAAAACCATGTATCATTTCGTTCCACTTCACACGCAATACTTTGTGTTTGTCTATCACTTAAAATCTCAATGAAATACATTTAAGTTTATGGTTGTAAGGTGACAAAATGTGAAAAAGTTCAAGGCATATATACCTGTCTGACACATACAGCAACTCTATGCCGCATCGTGTTGCAATTTAGAGTACATTATTTTAGGTTATTTTTGTCAGTGACTGTATATAACTATGTACACATCTAACCAAACCCAATATCCACTACTACACTCACAACCACACAACATACACACATACACACACACAAACTGTCCAACTGGATGGAAGTGAAGAAAAGTGAAGAAGAGTGACACCTAATCAATATCACAGGAATAAATAAATAAATAAATACATAAATAAACCTTCACAACTCATCTGGAATGTGATCTGTGTACTCCTCTAAGGTTAAAGCGAAGTTTAGATACGGAGAGAGAGAGAGAGAGAGAGAGAGAGAGAGAGAGAGAGAGAGAGAGAGAGGGAGAGAAGGTGAGATACTGAGAGATACAGAGATAGAGAGAGTTAAAGATAGAGAGAGTGAGGTAAAGAGAGAAAAAGAAAGAATGTGTGAGAGAGAAAGATACTGAGAGCAAGACAAAGAGAGAGAGAAAGAAAGAGAAGGGGGTGGTGAATGCAATTCGTTCCCAGCTTATCTGAGCAAAGTCCTCAAGGCTACAGAGAAAGTCCTCAAGACTCTTTATCTTTCACTTAAAGCGATACAGTCCCTGGTTGATACAGCGCGAGAGCGGCGGCGGCTGTCGGCTCAGGATTCTGTGATCTACGATGGCCGACAAGCTTGGCATTCCCCGGCTTCCACGAGGATGCCGCTGTGATTGTAAACCCTCTCAGGCAGAGCGTCCCACACCACGGAGTTATAGCATATAGTATGGCGGAGGAGAGGTGGGAGATAAAAGAGAAGAGTTATTATTTTGTCTGTCTCTGAAGTCTCTGATGTGTGCTGCCATGGTGGTGATACGCACAGGGTGTTTGTGTGAGCCCTTTTCTTTTGCCTTGGATTTAGGCTGTTTTATATTTAGGCAAGCCCTTGAGACAGTAGCAGCATGTGGACAAGCGTTGATTTGAACTGCACAACATAAACCAATAATTCATCCATATTATACCTAGTGTTGGGTCTAGACTTAACTACAGTACTGATTAAATTTTTTATCTAGTCTTAGGGATTGAAAGGCATGGGATGTGATGGGGAGTTGGGAATGAGGTAGGGTGCTAATCATCCAACATTGTGACCCGGTCCTATCAATGTCCAATTGGTGATAAATCTGGCAACCAGGTAGGCAAGCTCTTGATGTGGACAAGCATGGTCCAGTTGGAACAGTACACTGCAGTATATGTTTAGAAAAGTTTGGGCTACTAGTTGAATGACCTTGTCAACGGAATATTGGGCTGTCAATGTGGCTGTAATGAAAAAGAAAGGTGATCTGGGACTGAAAAAAATTGCACCCTACAGTACAGGCCAAAAGTTTGGACAGACCTTCTCAGTCAATGTGTTTTCTTTATTTTCATGACTATTTACATTGTAGATTTTAAGTGAAGGCATTCAAACTATGAATGAACCCATGTGGAGTTTTATGTACTTAACAAAAAATGACCTGGCCTCCACAGTCACCGAACCTGAACCCAATCAAGATGGTTTGGGGTGAGCTGGACCGCAGAGTGAAGGCAAATGGGCAACAAGTGCTAAACACCTCTGGGAATTCCTTCCTTTAAGACTGTTGAAAAACCATTTCAGGTGACCACCTCTTGAAGCTCATTGAGAAAATGCCAACAGTGTGCAAAGCAGTAATCAGAGCAAAGGATGGCTATTTTAAATAAACTATTTTTTTTTTTTACCTTTTTTTGTGAAGTACATAACTCCACATGTGTTCATTCGTAGTTTTAATGCCGTTAGTGAGAATCTACAATGTAAATAGTCATGAAAATAAAGAAAACACATTGAAAAAGAGAAGGTGTGTCCAAACTTTTGGCCTATACTGTACACCATGAAACCAGGCCTTCTGAATGTGGGCCAATAAACTGTGGATCTTGCCACTGACCACAGTGTCTCTACACATGGATGGTTGGTCATCTTTACTAAGACAAAAGCAGAACTCATCAAGGATGTTGACCCACTGCTTTTCAGAATCACTGTATGATAGGTGACATTGATATGTTGTTAATGGCTTTTAGGTCACTCTTAATACCCAGATAGGATACATCAGCTGACCAGCATTACAATGGGAGTAACCCAGAAAGAGCATGGCCAACAGTGCTCTCTCGGACTCCGGCTGCTGATGGTGAAGCTGGATGACCTGAAATTTGAACTCACAATCTTTAAATCATACTGACAGCACATTAGTCCGATCCCATTGTGCACTTTTAAAATTGGTGGATGGAAAACCGTCTTCAAATAACTTGTGGTCTTTATCAGATCTTACCATAAAACACAAATAAAGAGGATTTTTGGTTTATTAGAATTTGGCCGGTTTCTTACATGCCTTACTGAAGCCTGTGAAGGAGTTCCAAAGTCAGCAAAGTAAAAAAAAATAATAAGGTAAAAATCAAATAAACTACAGATCCTGGACAGCAGAAATGTTTTTGGACTAGACATCTTTGAACTATTCCTCTGAGGATGACCGTGGAATATGCAGATGACTCATCAGAAGATCTAAAAGCAAATAGCTCAGATTTTGGAGAGAAGTCTTCATGTGAAGTGTGATAAATAAAAAGATATGAAACGACAAAATGTTCTCTCTCACCACTCGCTAATTAACCACACAAATGACATTTGTCTCTGGGCCTGATGACTGCAGTGGGACAGAAGATATAATGAGGAGAAAGAGATGTAAAATCAGCCTGCGAATCTCAGTCCTGATGCCAGATCCAACTCTGCAGGGCTGGAGATCCTCCAACGTCCAGATCCACACACAAATCTGACACTCTGTTGAACACAGGCAAAATACACATTCAGGCTAGAGTTGGGTAATCAGTTATAAACTTCATTTAACTGCTAAAAACAGATAAACAGTTTATTTGATGAGTTCACATCTGCTTCATGTAAATAACTTTTGCCATGTTTGAACCAAGACAGTGATATTGAAGATAGTCAGTCAGTGGAAGTTTATTGATATGGATATTTTATTTAATTAAACAACAAAAAAAAAAAAACACGTCTCAGTAACATAATAATTCAGGAAGATGATAAATCCTGCTGCAATCATCTGGGGTTAGATAGTAATAAGTACTCAGCTACTGTTTGAGTGTTTGTTCTTTATTTTTAATCATCTAAAGTAATTTTCATAAACTGCATAATCAAAAGCACATTACACCCACCCGAACGTTCACTAAGCAGCAGAAAGATCATGGATGATGGATCTACTTTGGCCTTCGCTCTCAAAACGTCAGAATTAGGGTCACCTTCAGTAAAGATCACAGCATTAACTCTGACCCTGTGTGTTTATGAATTATTGCCTGAAGCAAAAGCACAGATATGTAGGAAACACAACACAATCGAAATATCTTTTCCTTATTCTCCTCATTGTATTAGCAGGGGTAGAAACTTTGGTGGAACAAAATAATAGCAGTTTTAGTAGGAGTAGTGGTTGTTGTAGAATTAACAGTAGTTGTAAAGACAGCATCATTAGTAGAAATAAAAGCAGTAGTAGTAGTCATAGAAGTAGTATTAGATATGAAGTAGACATTGTATTATAAAACGTACAAGTCAACGTATTAGCAGTAGTTGAAGTAGAAGCAGTAGTGGTTACTGGTTGTGTAAAAGTGAAAAGTAACAGACACAACATAGTAGCAGTAGAAAAATGAACAAAGGAGTAAAAGAGAAATAGAAGTAGTGGTTGTAATAATCATAATAATAGAATAAGCAGACTACATAGAAACAGAAGTATTAGGTAGAAGTATTAGCATTAGTAGCAGTAGATGTAGAATTAGTAGTAGTAGTAGTAAAAGTTGAACCAATATATGAAGTAGAATTAGAAGTAGTAGTGCCCTACTTTAACTTTGAGCTGCTATAAGGGTTACACCTATCACAACCTACACGCTTTTACCATTTTACCAAACTGATTCAAATGTTTATTTGTGTTTATTTCTTTTTTTTATTATAAATTAATTAGGGGCTCCAAATGCTCCAGTGGTCCAAAGTGCTGCCACTATGATCAGGAGATCGCTGGTTCGAATCCCATTTATGTAGCTTGCTATCAGCTGCCAGCGCCTTCAGAGAGCACAGTTGGCCTTACACTCTCTGGGTGGGTAGATGGCCTCATCTCCCCACATCACTCCAAAGGGTGATGACGCTCAATACAAGGCGTCTGTCAGCTGATGTACTGAAACCGAGTCGCTGCGCTTTCCTCCGAGCACGCTGGCTACTTGGAATGCTGCATCATGCTTCACATGTATCAGAGGAGGCATGTGTTAGTCTTCATCCTAATAGTGTTGGGTCATCACTAGTGATTGGGGGAGTCCTAATGAGTGGGTTGGGTATTTGGCCTTGTAAATTGGGGAGAAAATGGGATAAAAATGAGAAAGAAATGTATTAATTAGTTTTATCGTTGGTTATCACTTACTTAGTAACAGAGGATAGCAGTGTATCAGTAGATGAACAAATAAGTAAGGAGGAGCTACAAGATCTGGGTTTGTTATTAAGTTGGCAGCTGGTGTAAATCTGAGATGTGACACTGCTGCGCCACAGTAAAAAGTGAGAAGTCTGGGCAGCAGTCAAGCAGTCCAGGAACTGAACCAACACAGCCGTAATCATTTTAAACGCAGAAATAAATCCACATTCTCTACCTACACCTGCAGGTAATGGAGCAAATCTAACCACCCACCTGTGATTGATTTGGATTAAGCTCAGTATCGGCCCAAACGCTTCCCTTTCCCACTGTTAATACGCCCGACTCGATAGCCTTAACGATCAGAGGAGCGACTGGCCCTCCGCCATAATGCTGTCCAGCCTGAGCCAGCGCTTTAGCACGCAGCATGCTATCCCTACAGACAGACGGATACGAGCCTTAATGAAAGTGTAGTAGTAGTAGAAGTGAAGTATTAGCTGTAGTAGACGTAGTAGCATTTGTTGTTGTGTAGGAGTAGTAGTAGAGGAAGTAGAAGTAGAAGAAGCTGTAGAAGTAGAAATATTAGCAGTAGTAAAAGTAGTAGCATTTGTTGTTGTGTAGGAGTAGTAGAAGAGGAAGTAGAAGTAGAAAAAGCTGTAGAAGTAGAAATATTAGCAGTAGTAGTAGTAGTAGCATTTGTTGTTGTGTAGGAGTAGTAGAAGAGGAATTAGAAGTAGAAGAAGCTGTAGAAGTAGAAATATTAGCAGTAGTAGTAGTAGTAGTAGTAGTAGCATTTGTTGTTGTGTGAGAGTAGTAAAGGAAGTACAAGTAGCTGGAGCTGTAGTGGTAGATGTATTAGCAGTAGTAAAAGTAGTAGCATTTGTTGTTTTGTAAGAGAAGAAGCTTTTGTAGGAGAAGAAGCTGTAATAATAGAAGTACTAGCAGTATTACTGCTAGAAGTAAAAGTAGAAGCAGTAAATTACTAGTAGTAGACGTAATGGACGCAGATAAAGTAGAAACAGTAGAAGTAAAAGTAGTAGTATTAGTAGTAGTAAAAGAAGTAGAAGTAGTTGCAGTCTGTTGTGACTGCATTGAGCTGCTAGTAATTAGAAGTAAAGTAGAAGTACTAAAGTAATAGTTGTAGTTGTAGTTTTTGAGGAAGTAGTAGTAGTAGTAGTAGTAGTAATAGAAGCAGTAGTAGAAGTAGTGGCAATAGAAGTAAAAGCAGTAGTTGTAGTAAAAGAAGCAGAAGTATCAAATTTGTATAAGCAGCAGCCTCTTGTGCCAGAGTTAAAAATCTATATTTATGTATTTATTTTTTTTTACAGATATCAATAAGATAGGGCAATAAGATAGCTAACACAAACAGTTCATCAATATATGAACTACAGTTTCTATAGTGTGGGCAGCAGTAAAGCAGGAACAGGTCCAGGAACTGAACCGGCTCAGTCGTAATCATTTTAAACACAGAAATAAATCCACATACTCTACCTGCACCTGCAGGTAATGGAGCACATCTAACCACCCACCTGTGATTGATTTGGATTGAGCTCAGTATCGGCCCAAACGTCCAAGAACGCTTCCCTTCCCCACTGTTAATACGGCCGACTCCATAGCCTTGATGATCAGTCGAGCGACTGGCCCTCCGCCATAATGCTAATCACCGTCAGTGTATTAGTCTGAGCCCTGCGTGAGCCAGCGCTTTAGCGTGCGGCGCGCTAACCCCACAGACAGCTTCAGAGACGGATACAGGCCGTAATGAAAGTGTGATAAGTGTTAATCTTCCTCCGATTCTCTCCCCCCACCCCGGCTCCAGGCTGTAATGAAAGGCTGGAGACAGAGGCAGTGATATCTGATGGACTATTTTACAGTTTTGCAAATGGACCCTAATATCTCATGACAGCGAACCTCAATCAGCAGCGCGGGAAGAAACTAGTGCAATCAGGACCGAAATAAAAAATAAAGAGGGAGCGGCTCAATGCGGCGTACTGTTATCCTTCACTTTCTCCAAATTTCACTCACACCCACGCTCCACTCCACTGACGATTAATGGAGTTTAGATTAGGACGAGGCCAATCTAGCAGTTGACACTTTTTCTAAGGCCGTGTGACTCCAAACGTACCGCTGAATATCATTCATGCACTGGGCTGTGCAGGCCTGATGACCTGCCATCTGCTAATGTGTGGAGGAACATCTGCTATTGGCTAACATCTACAAAAAAAAAAAATAGATTAATTAATTAATCAAATGCACTAATACTTTTTAACAAAATAAAACTTTTTAAGTGTATTTTATGGAATAAAAGCTATTTGACTGTATAATATATATATGTATATGTAATATACATATATATATATATATATATATATATATATATATATATATATATATATATATATTTTAGTCATTTAAAATAATAGCTTAGTCAAGTTAAATAAAATGGCACAGGAACTATTATTGTGGTCTATACCACTTGCAGTTTCGGAAAGTTAGTTTAATATTTAATACTCAGCAGATATTCACATTTTGACCATTCTCTTGCTCACAAACAGCATTTTGAACTTTCGCAAATTACATTATACAAAAGCAGGATTTGCTGCAGAGGTAACCAAAAACAACCAAACCAAAGTGGGACTGTCTGTAATGTACGAGCCCTGTTGAAAATGCTAACAACTGCAGCACTAAGGAGCTGGTTGTTGTTAGGTATCAAGACCTAATAAAGAAAATATACCCTTTGTATCTCCTCAAGTTTAACTTTACCTTTAGCTCCCCTGATTTAGAAGTCACCAACCAGGTTGCTCAGACTCAAAGAGAGGAGAAAGCCATGCTAACATGCTAACATAGACCCACTTTTGGAGATTTATTACACTTTCTGAAGATTTTCATCAGAAAACACTTACTGTACATTTACATTGTTGACCATGAGAAGCCAGAATAACATAATGTGAATAACAGTGTGCTCATTGACAAGGGGTGTCCATAAATATTTGGGTATATATTGTATAATGTTTGGCAGTTTTGCAGTGAATGAAGTTTTCAGCCTATCGCTGTGATACCTAGCTGGTTAATCGAGCTGCTAGCTACACAATATTGCCAAAAGTATCCGCTTGCATGCCTTGTGTTTGGTGATGCAAGGCTTGGATGGAGCTGATCAGTAATGGAAACCCATTCCACAAAGCTCCCTATGCTCTACAGTCAAGGAGCTTATTTTAAGGCCACATGAAGTTTGGAGATCTGCATCAGCTGACTTTGCAGAAAGTTGGAGACTTCTGCACACTAGCATCTGTTGACCCTGCCTCGTCTTATACTACGTGGTCTAGCACTTTGTGGCTGAGTTGCTGTCATTCCAAGTCACTTCCACTTTTGTATAATATCACTGGACAGTTAAAAGAATATGGAGGAGTTTTGTTCCATTGTGTTATTCTTAATTAAATAAATAAAATATATATTTTTATTTTCTAATCTATATTTACCATGACCAATATGTTATCCAGTTTTACTTTATGATCTGGTTAATATTGATTCTAATGTTTCGTATGTAAGCATGGGTGAAAAATCATATATGGTGTTTTACTTTGGCCGAGATAGGCTTCAAATCCTCTTCTCGGAAATGGTATGAACTGTGAATTGAATGAGTATTTTGTAGACTGAGATATTTGTGAGCTACACAAGGGCTTACTATTGTCTCTTACCAGACAGGAACTAATGGTGCCTGTGTTTAGATGAGAGCATGCTAATTGAAGAAGCTGAGACCAGTCATCATCTTAAGGTCAGGTCGACCTTAAGGATGTTCTCTACTCACTCATGATTGGTGTTACAGTGGATGTTGAGGGCTGAGATATGCTGGCTGAGACCAAGAAAATACAAGAAAGCATTTTGCATTAGTCTGTATTCTGAAGCCTCACTATTTTGGGTGTCATTTTTACTTTTACTTTTTGTAAAAGTTAACCTTGTTTTGTCCAGATTTTTATCGAATAAACTGGCAAAGCTATTTTTGGATTAGTGGTGTCAACCGGTTAAAAAATGTAATGGGATTAATCACAACAAAATTCTGTGTTAACTGCGATTAATCACATTTGTTTTTCTTCAGGTGCGAATTTTTATAGTGGATACTTAAATGTAAATAAGAGAAGGAATGTAAGAAATGTAAAATGCAATTATATGTATATTAGTGGTGTCAATTAAAATGATAGTATATACTTGAGTATATGTTTGAGGGGAGATAAAATTAACGTAGGGTGCTGCAATAAAGAATGCATGAGGTTGTCAGGATTGATTGTGAGTATATAAATTGCAGGGATGACCCTATAAATGACCTGGGGGAAGTATGTAACGGAAAGTATTCAGTAATGTTATGTATACAAGGTCCCTTTAACAGACTCTTAGGCTAAATTCACGCAGTGTGTATTTGTGCTGCATTAGTTTATGTATGAATTAATGAATAACATAGTGGAATACGACCTGAGCAGAGAAAACAAAGCTATCTACTGTATACAGCTCACTATTTGGCGTGGAAATGAGAGACAGAGAAACAGAGAAAGAGAAAAATAGAAAGAGAGAGAGAAACCAAACAAAGCTCTCTGACCGGGTCGGAGCTGGAAGTCTGAACTGGAACGTTACTGTTGGACACCGTAAGAGCACGCCGTTCAATCGTTCAGCCAGAAAACTAATCAGTGTGTTTGGCGGGGCAGACTATGGCGGAAGTAGTGGTCAAACTTGTTGCCTTAATTAACGTGCGTTAAAAAAATAGTAACGCATTACTAAATCCAAATTAACAGCGTGCGTTAACGCTTTAACGTAGACAGCCCTAGTTGTATTACATCAGATATAACATACAGTAAATCAGGATCTGATTTGACTGTGGAATATTTAGAAGTGAGGAAATTTCACGACTGTACTTGGTGCACAGGTGCTAAAATTCACTGAGCTCCTGAGAGAGACTCATTCTTTCACTAATGTTGGTAGAAGCAGTCTGCATGCCTAGGTGCTTGGTTTTACAGCATGAGGCTTGGATGATGGAAATGACTGGAGTTCAAAGATTTGGATGGGTGAGCAAGTACTTCTGGCTTTTCATATTTATACTGTTTGCCCCCATGTGTGCCTCCCTCTCTCTTGGAATAATGCCTGGCATCGTATTTAATGATGAACACACTGTGGCAGCAGCTTTCTGCATCTGTGTGATATGGCGTGATATGTCGCTTGTTACAGTCTTATATACCCCCCCAGTGCCAGCATGGAGGCAGGTGCAGGTGTCTGGTGTCTCTCTCTCTCTCTCTCTCATTCTCACTGTCTCTCTCTCTCTCTCTTATATAGAGCGTTATCTCCACCGCAGGGTCCCGGCGTTTGAAACATGCCTAATTGTCGGAAGAAATTCCTCCTCGGCTGTAAATTTGTATGAGGCTTTTGAAAAGGCACACAGGCTGCGATCTGTGTTAGGATCTGCGGGGCCCCGGGGCCCGCCACGATAACCGTAATCATTCATGACTGCCTGTCTCCACCACGCAATGAATACTGGAGCTGAGTAAACACGCTGGAGCTGGAGTCCAGGAAGTGATGTGTTGGGAAAGTGCGCCCACAGCACTACAAATCCCAATGCAACACAAACTGATACACAGACACACTTACACACAGTTATGCACATAATACACACTGGCTGTCACAATTTTGAGGACACCCAGCTTCTGGAAATGTTTCTAACACAGCTGACAGTGTTACACATACTGTACAGTTCCAGCCAGAGTTGTACACAGAGTACAGCTGGAACATTGCTGTTAGGTGCTCTAAATGTAGTGCGCACACATACTTGGTAATGATGGGGTGGTAATGATGGTGACCAGCGCTAGAAATGGCCAGAATTGTCTATGTGGACAAGTGATAAGTGATGGACAAGTGCGCTGTTTGCCTTTATCTTTAGCACGGCACATGTCAAAAGTCATGGGACCTGATATTCTTTCCTGCGCTATGACTTTGCAAGATGTTTTAGCTTTAATTCTCCCAGTTTAGGCTTATTTTTTTTTTTACTTTAACTTTTACTCTCGGGTTAGCTGTCCAGGTTGCTCAGACTCAAAGAGAGATCAGAGGCATGCTAGCATTGCTGCTAGGGAAGATTTAATTGGCTCTAAATGTAATGCACCCACATATACACTTGGTAATGATGTGTTGGTAATGATGGTGACCAGCGATGTCTGGGTATAATTGTCCATGTCAACAGACAAGTGACTCACTTCCACATACAATACAGAAGACTCTGCCAACATATCCAACAGGTCAGTGCAGCACTCTTGGGCATGAGATATGGCAAAAGTCATGGTACCTGAAGTTAGTTCCTGCCCCTTGATTTTTGGGATGTCCTGGTTTAGCTTTATCTTCAACTTCCCAGATTTAGCTTTTTTAAATGTAGCTCTCCAGGTTTAGCTTTATCTTTAACTCTCACAGTTGAGCTTTAGCTTTAACTTTAAGTCTCTGTGATTAGCTTTAAATTTAACTTTAGTTCTCTTGCTTTAGCATTAGCTCAAAGAGAGGGCAGACCCATGCTGGCATTGCTGTTAGGGAGGATTAGATTGGCTCTAAATGTAGTGCTATACCATCATCTACCATATACATATATCTAGGAATTTCTATACATCAAAAACAGAAGAAATAAAAAATGTAGGTTATTTACTTTGGCTTTTATTTGAATGCAGATTAAACCCAGTATACAGTATTTCATGTTTTGTTTACTAATCTTTTTAATATTTAATTTAATAATATACACACATTCCTGCATTTCAGCCCTGCTACACATTCACAGCAATGTTGAGTTAATAAAGCATTTACCACTTTCTAATTTTGCCATTCCTTCTCATAACACTTAAAACACATTTTTGGCACTGAGGATACAAAGTGATGAGGTTTTCCAGGTGTTATTATGTCCTATTCTTCCTGAAAACACGTCTAAAGGTGTGTAACAGTACGGGGCTGTCATCGCTGCATTATTCATGCTTAAATTATCCACACATTCTCTACTGGGGAAAGATCAAGCCTGTCCCCATACCCTCATTTTTCCATAGCCATGCTTTTAATGTGTGCAGCATGTGATTGTGAATTGTCTTGTTGAAAAATGCATGAATGTCCATGGAAAAGATGTGGATCTTGAAGGCATCATATGTTGCACTAGGATCTCAATGCACTTTTCTACATTAATGCTTCTGGACATGGTTTACATAAGGCTTGTTTTCTGCACAGTAGTTGTAAATGTTATTAGTGAATGCAATTGTAGAGCTTGCTGATGATAAAGATTTGTAAAATATTATCTTGTCCGTGAGGTTCTATAAGCTATTTTTGAATGACGGGTTTTTGATGCAGTGCATCTGAGGGATCAGAGATCACTGGTGTGCAACTTAGGCCTGTGCCTTTACCCCTTACACACTGAAATTCATCCCGATTTATGGAATGTTTAACAATATCATGGGAAATTGCATTCAGCCAACAGTGAAATGCACTAATTAGAATGATGTTAGAAAATTTAAGCAAATATAGTGTGTATTATATGTTTGATTGCATATTCACCGTTGAGAATGCTGTGTTTTTAAAGCCTTAAATCTTAAAGTAGATCACCTCAATGATGTACATCATAATAACAGATATCTGCAGATGATCCTTTGCTCTACTCCATAAACATTACCGTCCGGATCAAGGCTGCTCATAATGTTCTTATGGTGCCATTCATAATATCGCCTTGTGCAATTCATCAGTCAAGAGTCAAGGTCAAATTTTATGTGTCTTTCCCCACTTTAGTGGCACCAGTGATGGTGCACTTAAATAAAACCCACTGTACAGTCACATGCAAAAGTTTGGGCACCCTTATTTCACTTTTACCATGAAATAAGAGGCCACTTGGCAGAGGAAGGCTTTAAGAAGATGGGCGAAATGTTATAAAATGGCGTTTCAGGGGGAACTTTGGATATGAAGAAAATCTGAAAAGTTCAGGCTCTCATATCGATGCTCACGCGTTAAAGAGCAGCGCTTCACATGAAGTTTCAGTTTCATATTTTCAGCATCACATCATCTTCTCACCACAAGCCCAGCTGTGTCTGAATGTGTTTGAGCACACTGTAGAAAGGTCATGTTATTCAGCCACGCCCACGTCTTTGGTTTGCATCCTTGGTTTCTTTAAACCTATTTTTTAAGTGCTTTTAAGCTTATTTTTATTTATTGAATAGAGACATCAGTTCATATATATACAGTATCATGTTTGATACCTCACTATAACACCAGTGAACCCCTCCCTCACTGCTGTCGTCCATTTTTCCTCATCTTCTTAGTGAATTTGTGGACATTAAAATCACATTAAAAGTCACATTGCTGTGAATCAGACAGCTAACTGATTTTAATCTTGCATTTAAAAGTGGCACAAATCAAAATATAAAATGTCAGATTCAGTGTGTTAAATCCAGTTTTTTGCTGTTCACACTGACACACAAATGTCGTGCTTGATGAAAATGACTGGATTCAGGCAAATATGCCTGCTGAGTAAATCTAGCATTTTCCCACCTATAGTTTGTTTCTATTTTTTCTATAAGTTGATGAGTTTGTTTACTTGAAGCGTTTTCTCCTGTGTTTGGTTTGATTTCACACAGGCAAAAACATAAACTCACCAGAATACACACCAGTAAACCACGTGAGCACATTGTCTCCTCTGATTGGTCATACAGCGAGAAGATTCTGTGTTCCAGTGCATATATATGTGCAGTGCAGTTTAGCTCAAATAAATGCAGTATATTTAATAGCTGGGTCAGACTGAGACCAGATCGAGAGTTCGTTTGGGACCGGACCGGACCGGATCTCAGTCTGGCTGTTTTGATCCACACCTGAGTGCGATTACTGTTTTCACACCTGCTCAATCAAACTGCACTAAGGGTACAAACGAACCAAACGAAGGAACAAGTCCGTTTTAATCAGACCAAATAATGCTGGTGCGAAAATGTCCTTAGAGGTGTGCCCGAGATATATAAATATATATATAAATATATATATATATATATATATTATATATATATATATATATATAGAGAGAGAGAGAGAGAGAGAGAGAGAGAGACAGCAGGAATCTATTGCTCTCTCTTCACAGGCGGTACAGGTGAGGTATCAGCAGTCTCTAATGAAGTGTGGAAACTGCAACCTGCACTGCAACACTGAGAGCACTATCAGCTTCAGCAACGCCCATTTCCCAGCATTCCCAGCTTTCCATTCCCAGCTCTATCTTACAGTCATGGTCCAAATATAATGTAGACTACACAAAGCCCCATTACCTTCAAACAGAGACTATCGCTCATCCCCTGTTTGGTGCCTGACTGAGGCTAATATTGCTAACAAACAATGTAAGCTCATTTAGTATTAGCAGTATAGTATAGTCACCCCTGGTTAGAGGAATAAATAGATAGTTTATGTTTCTTTGGTGTGTAATATTATATTTATAAATTTAACATCACTGTGTTACATAATTTTTTTTTTACAATTTAGACCTCCAATTTTTGGTTCAAAATATACTTTCTCAAAAAATGACTAAAGTAATTATAAACAATGTCTATATCTATATATCCATATACCTGAAGCATTTTATTAAAGATTAGATTTAGCCTTTTTATAGATTTTACTGCTTTTGCTGGTACATGGTTTTGGATGCCCAGATAGCAAAAGGATATTAGATCAATTTTCTATTGCTAATTACCTAAATCAACATTAGTCTCCGGTTACAGAAATCATTTATTTGTACACACTGATTTAACTTGGTTAGTGTTTAATTTTACTTATAATAAATATGCATATCATGGTTGTATTCTATTCTATTCTTGTGGCCTTGCAGTGTATAAAGTTTTATATAATTAATAATATTAATATTATTATTTTTGAAAGCACCTTTCAGCTGAAGGTATTGTGGGTGTAAATAAATGTTGATTCAATGTCAGAATTTCAACATTAACCAATGTTTAATGTTATTAGTCAATGTTAAATAAAGGTTGTTTAAAGGCTGTTTTTTCATCATCAACCCTAAAAGATGTACTACAACCAAAAAATGAATGTTTATTCAATGTTTTTTGCTAACAGGGTGGTCTTTATACAGGAATTAGATTTTTTAAATAGTGGTTAAAAAGATGCTCATCCAAGGAAATTACTAATATCTATAAACCTAGTCTAGTTAACAACAGTAGCAAAATGTTGTTATTCAACAGTAACCTTGTCAAAGCTTAAATATTGCACCTTTAAAACTATTTTCTAGATAAGACTTATGGTGTTATTGTCAAAATACAGTGTCAAAAATCACAAACACAAATCTATTAAAGCATACTATTACAGATAGTGTAAGGCCTACAGTTAGCACAATGCTAATCAGCATATTGGTAATGTTAACTGCAGGTCCTTTAAGAGCATTCAGATCGCAAAGCAATATAACAAATTGATTGAGCTTTTTTTTTGTTTCTGCAGTGTGATGATTCACATTCATTTTCAACTTTCAACTCTCACAGAATTTCCTTAAAATTAATTGTACTATATTGCCATCTAGTGCACGGGAGGCAGCATTACACATACATTTTTCATTCACCAAACCTTCACACCCAATTCTGCACATATTTTTGAGGGGCAAAGGTGTGGTTCACAGGAAATAAGAGCAGTACTGTTATTAAACACAATTGATCAGTCTCAAAAGTCATGAAATAATTTACTTGAGATTAAAAGACTGGAGTCTCATGTTGGTTATGTACAGTATGCTAATGACCCGAGAGCATTCGCATGTTTCCGAAACCAGTGTGCTTCATCTTCCTCTGACAGCTGTGAGAAAATTACTGTCTCAATTTATGGATCCCCATCCACGGGCCTGGAAGCACGGCTAATTACGCCTAATGGGTCTGAAGTAATTTCTGTCATTAACTCTGTGTTAAATCAAAACGAGTCCATTTATAGAACAAATTCTAATCACTCCTATTAAAGCTGCATTTTACAACTTTTATAATCTCTCTGGAAACTTTAAGGAAGAATGATATATAGATGGAGGTGATGATGTTCTGACAGTCAGAGCTGTTTCCTGCTGTGTCACAAGAATGAGCAGCTGTTTAAGAGCCTCTATGCAGTATCCACTATGAATCAATCAGTATCTACTATTAATTATTCAGTAAAATTTCCTGTATTTGCTATGTTAGCTGTTAATCAACATCTACTATGAATTATTTAGCGTATACTGCAAATTACACAGTACATAGTATCTAGTACAATGAATTTTCTAGTATCTAGTCCAGTATGAATTATTCAGTATCCACAATAAAATGTTCAGTATCTGCAATGAATTATTCAGCATCCACTATGAATTATATAGTGTCTACTAATAATTGTTCAGTTTCAAAATCAATTATTCATAAACTACTATGTATTATTCAGTGTCCACTATAAACTGTTAAATAACTAACAACAATAAATTATTCAGAATGTACTCTGAAGTACTCAGTATCATTACATATAATTACAAATTATTTATTGTCCACTCTGAATTATTAAGTACCCTTTAATAATTACTCAATACTACTACTATTAATACTACTATTAATGATTAAGTAACCAATAGGAATTGGAATACAAACTACTATATTAGCTGTTCAATATCCAATATAAATTATTCAGAATACATTATGAATTACTTCAAAAATACGTTTATATTCAACAATATGATTCAATATCCACTGTGAATTATTCAGCATATATCTACTCTATTATCTATTCAGTGTCTGGTGTGAAGTAATCAGTACCTAGTATGAAGTATTCAACTTCTACTATGAGTAATTTAGAATACATTATGAATTATTCAGTATCCACAATGACTTTTTCAGTCTCTACTATGAATTATTCAGTATCTAGTGTACATTAATCTGTATCTCCTATAAACTGTCCAGTGTTCACCATACGTTATTGAGTTTCTACGAATTATTTAGAATTGGCTATGAATTATTTTGCATCTATTATGAATTATATACTAGTCATTATGAGTTATCCAGCAACTATCAATATTTTTAAGTGTTATTCAGTATACACTATAAATCATTCAGTATATCATGAATGATTAAGAATACATCATAGAGAGTAACTAATATTAATGATTCTGCATTTACTGTGAATTATTCAGTATCTACTATGAGTTAATGAGTATTAGGAATTATTCAGTATACACGATGAGTTAATGAGTATTCATTGTAAATTATTCAGCATTCACTGTTTTAATTATTCATTGTGTGCAATGAGTTAATCAGTAAAGGAGCCAGTATCCATTATAAATGGATTGTTATCTTATGTAAATAATTTATTATCCACTATGATTTACAACAGATTCTTACGTTTCTTAAAAGTAGCGTTTTATAATTCCAAGCAATTTGATGGTTTTGTATTTCAGACAGATGTAATCTCTAATTATTTGTAAATCGATTAATCAATGAAAAGTGTCTGGTTACTGAGAAAGCTGGTGATCGAGAGAGCTGTGGGTGTGGTTATTTGCTGCCTGGACATTCATAATCACTCCAAACTGTTTTTGATGCTTATGTTTGTTTTATTTAAAGTATCTAAAAACAATCTAATAAAACAATCAAAAAACTTTGAAATGAAACAGTGACCAAATGAATACAGTACATAACCAAAAAAAAAAAAAAAAAGACCAGCATCTTCCAAAAGCTCACAAAGCTCTCTGAACTCTCCCACTTAGGCCCGTCACGATAATTACAGTATCAACTTATATATGAATGATATATGAACATTAAAATAAGGACATGAGCTCAGTCATTGTTGTAGACCAATATATTGCCTAATATGTATCTGAACATTAAGATGATATCAATCTGAATAAGATAGTATGTCAAAATGTGTCTTTTTCTTTCTTTCATGTTTTATTTCTGATTCCAGTTCCATTGCCTATAAATGTATAATAATGAAACACTCACTGTGAATGTATCATTACACTACTGTATCTCAAAATGGCAATAATATTGTCCAAACTAAACACATGTATCATGACAGGCATGAGTTTCAATTTGGTCCATATCAGTACAATATAAGTACAATATTTGGCATATTTAAATGATCTACTCTCCCTCGTTCCCTCTTCTAATCACTGCCGCGCCGGCTGAAGACTGAGAGACAGAAGGATGATACTGAACAGAAGGACAGTTCTGCAAACAGACCCTAATATCTCCTGGCAGGAAGAGACCAGAGCTATCAGGAATAATAATAAAAAATCCACAGCTCAACGTGACACGCTGTGACCCACGCTCCACTCCACTGCTGATTAATACAATTTAGATTAAAGCAAGATTCTTGTGGTTGGATTGTCTGGCTGAATATCTTTCATGCTCTTTCACAACTACACCACATGAACAAAAATATTCAGACACCTTGCCTAATCTTTGCCCAGGCATCTATTTGAACACTGCATTACTGATAGAACAGCCAAACATGAGCTACAAGCGTAAGCACTTTTTAAAAAAAAATGGTTCAGACTTTTTGAACCAGTTACAGGGGTTTAAGGCAGAGGTTAACGTCACACATTAAACAATAGAAGATGAAAAAGAAGCTGAAGGTGTGTTGTGCTGAAATCAGACCCCTTTTGGTGTGCAAGTTTTTCGCACAGCAGTATGTGAACAACATATTACATTGTTGATTTCTGTATCTACTGTAACTGTAGATTATTTTAGAGAGACTCTTATTTATAAACACATATACAATTAATCTGAGGGAACTCTGTTACACTCAAACATGCACTCAAAGAGAGTCAGATTCTGGCAAGGAGACTAACTATTACAATACACTGTAATATATTAGACAGACCACAATCATTACAGAGTGCTTGGGGTTTTATACCCCTCTTTAACCCACACCTAGAATTAGGCATGGTAACAACAGTTTTTTTTTATCTGCTCCAGAGAGTCCTATTCTATTGGCAATGCTTATCTACAGTAACAAGAAAAGGCGTGTCTGTGCAGTTGCACATCTGTGTCAGCAATGGGTGCAACTTAAAGCAGTTCAATGTTGCATTCATTAGAAGGTACAGTATATTTGGACATACATCACTCAAGCATAACAGTATGACCACCTCCTTGTTTCTACACCCACTATCCAGTTATTATTTGGGTAGTGGTGGGTTATTCATTCTCAGCACTACAGTGGCACTGATCAGCAAGGTGGTGGCATATAAGGTTAGTCAGTCTGTGTTGTGCTGGTATGAGTGGATAAGATGCAGCAGTGCTGCTGGAGTTTTTGAACACTGTGTTTAATCACTCACTGTCCTCCACTCCATTAGACACTCCTACCTACTGAAGCTGTTCCACCTTGTCCTTCATTAGTGGTTACAGGACACTGGCCATTAGATGCTGCCTACAGGACACTGCCTACAGGATGCTGCCTACACTAAAGTGTTTAAGAACTCCAGCAGCACTGCTCCACTCATACCAGCACAACACACAGCAACACCTCATACACCACCACCATGTCCATTAGTGTCACTGCAGTGCTGAGTATATTATGAGCCACCACCCAAATAAGAATAACTGCTCTGTGGTGGTACTTTGGGGTCCTGGGTGAAATGAGCATAATAATACAGAATGCAGGGAAACAGAGATACAGGGCTAAAATCTATAATATAATGAATGAAGCAGAAACCAATAAATAGATAATGAGTGTAGAAACAAGGAGAGGCTCATACTATTATGCTTGAATGGTGTACACTGTAACTGAAATGTAAAACAATAAAACAGAAATGTAACATATTTGGCAACGACTTCTTTTTGTACTCTGTTTTTCAGGATCACCTGACCAGTTAAACCAGATGCATTAAAGCAGAGAACACACTCAGTAAACATGTTCTGCCCCAAAATCTGCTACAGAAAATCTCCGGCACAAACTCTACAGCTGCCAGGCAAACAGCGGGCACAGTACATCGGGGCATCTGCACCCGCGGCCTTGGACGCAGCCAGCCTGGATTTACTCACAGCTGTAGATACACAGCATCAGATCTGCGGAGAATGCTAAAGACCAGACTGCACAATAAAACCCCACAAAACAAACTGTTTACGCACAGCTGTGGGATTCCGCCGCCAATTTCACAGCGCACTCGCAACGTCACGGCAAAACAAAGCTAAACACACTCTCCCGTCAAAAACACGCTGCGGATTTATACGGTTCAAATGTGACAAACAGCTGCACATGAATAAACTCAAATCAACACAATTCTCTGCAGTCTGTCTGTGTATTTTATTATTTTATTCATGTGCAACTGTTTGATGCATTCAAGTCGTGAAGCGTTTCTGACAGAGCTGAAAGAGGCTCTGGAGGGGAAGGAACTTAGAAACGCAGAAAACACTGCAGTAAAAATGTAAAAAGCAGGTCTATTGGCTAGGATTAATGTGTGCAAAGCTATATGGTGCCCTATGAAATACAAAAGTTCAGCTATATGGCTGCATTGGACCAGTCTGGTCCAGTCTTGTTTTTATGATGCTGAATTTGTATCATATTCCAGTCCAATTTCCTCATAGACTCTCCAGAGAACTTAACATCTCCTGGAAGACCTTCAGAGACAGAGAGAGAGAGAAAGAAAGAGAGAGAGAAAGAGAAAACCATGTTACTATATTGATGTCTAAATTAAATAATACATAATAATTATAAAATTACATACAAAAGGAGGATAAAATCAGATACTGTATTTTTGAGGACCACCAGATTATAAAGCGCACTATCAACGAACGACTATTTTCTGGTCTATTTTCATACAAAAAGCACACTGGATTATAAGGCACATTTGGTGACACTAGTAAGGAACAACCTGACTGGTAAAATTCATTCATAAGGTGCACCAGATAATAATAAGAATGGCGCACTGTTGGTTTTTGGGAAAATGAAAGGATTTTAATTACGCCTTATAGTGCGAAAAAATCAGTAATTTTTTTCTGCCCCCTAGTTGATTATTTGTACACTGCATGCACCAGCAAATTCTAATTTCTTCTAAATATCAAAATATTTTAAAAATAAATAAAAAATAAATAAACATATACATACACTATAATGGGTTAAACTAATGAATGTATTATGTGTTTATTAATGCATGTATCATATATGTTACAAAATTAAAAGCCTATACGGAAAGTTAAATAACAGGTCATATGGTCGTATATTTTGTTCTTAAAAATATATGACCTATTCTTAAAAAATTAAGTAAAAATAACTTCTTTTCAGCCTTGGTTTTGAGAAACCACAAAGCAGGCTGTGGTTACGTTTTTGCATACTGCTCAATACAGCCATCTGATTGCAATCTTAGTCGCGTTTGAATATCCAGTGTAAATACATGTGGTCAGCTCTTATCAGGAGCAATCCAGATACAAGTGGCTTAAACTGACTGTGTGTAATATGAGACTGTCTGTGTTCCAAATACTGAACACTGCTCAAACACACTCCCATCATAAAATATTCTAGATTAAATAGTACAGACACAAACAGGGTTTAGGTAAGACACGCACTTATTTATTGATTCTTCTGCAATCAGGGGTATTAAAAGAGTTTATTCTGCTTTTGTTGGAGTAACTGTCTTTCTATAATAGATTCCTGGAGCACTGCTGTTAGGATTTGCATTCAGCATCAAGATTGTTGTATATGTTTCCGAGCTCCAGACTAACAATGTCCCACCGTACCTGGGCCGATAAACACAGCACACGGAGCAGAATTAAAGCTTTTTATGGATGCTTTCAGGATGACAAATTTGCATGCAGTAAAACCGGTTATAAGTAGTTTGGAGACCCCTGAGGAGAGACTCCTGTGCTTGTTGAACAATAACTTGGAGTTTTCCTCATACTTTACATGGATAAAGTTCAGCCTTTAAACACAGAGCCAATCAGATTGCTGGTAACAACCTAAAAGGAGGAGGGTCAGTCTGCCGCTACTGGGAAAAGGCCATAAAGGAAATAATTAGTCAACTAGGGAGCTTCAAATGACTTGCTAGATACTGGTGGAATTGAGCTCATAAGATGAGCAGACATATTCTAATGAACTGTTACACAGGGTGTAAATAAATGTATAGTTCAAAATAAAGCATAATTATGCAATTGTGTCAAAACAACAAGAGATACTCCTAACAACTGATAACATTAAAACCAGTAGAAGTAGTAGAAAAATACACACACAAAAAAACAACAATTTAAATTAATAACTAAATACATAGTTTTTGGGATACATGACGCTTGGAAACTTTGGGACGATTCTGGAATGGTGGTGAAAAACATTAGTCTGGAGCTCTGTATATATTGTAATATTTAAAATATTTTTCAGATTATTTATTTTAAATATTAAGATTTTTCAGAATATAAATGATCCAGTGTGTGATGATATTAATACTGGCTCCTGTGTATCCATTATTGAAGTCAAATTAATGATATTGGGCATATATAATCTGTTCCACTGGGGCTCTATACTGCCCTAGCCCACACAAAACAGTCATACAGTCATACAGCACATATTGATACACACACATACACACACACACATTTCCAAATGTTATCTTATTTTTTTTATCATTCTTACTTGAGCATTGGTAAATAAGTAGGACAGTGAGATGAAGAGCTTCCTGTCCTGTTCACTGTACCTCCAGCAGTTCATAGCTTGACCTGTATCATCAGAGAGACGGGGTCATACGAGCCCAATTAGAACATGTATTCTGAAGTTAATTTGCATGTCATTTATATTCAAGTATAATCGTTAGCGCTAGTTCCTTCAGCCCGTTATACTGGATTACTTTACCTTTGACCATATACAATATTTTCCTGTATTTTTTTGTATTATATATATATCCTGTATATATATATATATATATATATATATATATATCCTGTATATATATATATATATATATATATATATATATATATTTTTTTTTTTTTTTTTTTTTTTTTTTTTAACAGAAATTTGTTCTGTATTTGCATCCTGCTTTTTCTTTGTCCGTTTTGCTGTAATAAATTACCATACAGGATGCACTGATGTGGGAATTCTGGGCTGATGCTGATATCCAATATTACACATGTATCTGAGAGACTAAACAGCCCAGTATAACTTTAGGGGGAAAAAAAACCAAAATATATATAAACAATAAAATATATTTTTTTCACATGTTTTGGTCCTTACACAGATTGGTCACAGCTTCTAATCCTATTTTTTTAATTAACAGGTTAAATAAAACAATATTTCTATTAACATTACTGAAAAATAGCTTAAATCAATGAATTTTAAAGTAGCTAGGCCAGTGTTGGTCAATTGCTTGGTCTTTCCATCATAAAGTAAATATGTCAGTAAGTTCCAGGTAACCACAGCGTACCTTGAGCTTTGTGCTGGAACCTGCCGTTCTCGTCTCCGATGCAGAAGCAGCCCTGCTCGAAGCTGATCTGGTCGTACTTGGTCATGTTGGCCAGCACAGTGCCGACCACAGGCAGGTACAGCGTGCTACCACTGGGCTCCCAGCTCTCAGAGTAATAAACACCTCTCTGACCATCAATCATCACAAACCCACCTAAACACAACAATAACACACATTAAAACACTAGGCAGAGCTGAGGGCAGCACTTTACTTTACAAGTAAAAAAAATGCAAACCAAAATCACTGTTAAAATGATAAATATACAATAGAGAAATTATTTCCACAAAAAACTAAGACACAGATATGAGTGAGAGATTTGTAAAAAATACATATATAATATCTGCATATCAATGTGTGCAGTTTTTTGATAGGGTGGCGTAGTAGGCCTGCATTTTTCAGATTTTTGTAATTAAATGACCAAACCAAGCCAGTCCAGTATAGAAAATGAGGAGGGACATTTCTAATTTCCTACTGAATAATTTTCAACCTAAGCATTTCCTGATAGGTAAAAGTTTACCCCAGTTTCAATAAAGATCATCATTCTAAGTTCAGAAAGGAAATGACAGCTAAAACTATATTTTTATATACTTTGTTTTAATAATTGATTAACTAATTTAATCATATTCTCTGGTTTTATTTTATTTTTTTTATTCCTAAAACATTTTAGAGTCTTACCTGATCTTATTTGATCTTTTATTTTATTTGACCTTTTTTCAGTTTTATATTGCATTTTTATATATCATTTTTATTATATTTTTTTTTTCGATTGTCTTATCTTAATTGTCAATAACTTAATTTTACTCATCTTAATTGTTCTAATTAACTTTTTTCTTTAATTTCTTTTCTAGATATAACTGGTGTTTTGTTAGCATGTACAGCACTTTGAGCTGCACTTTAATGCATGAAAGGTGCTATATAGATAGATAGAAGTTAATAATAATAATAATAATAATAATAATAATAATAATAATAATAATAATAATAACAATAATGCTTGTTATTATTGTTATTATTATTGTTATTGTTACATTATTATTATTGAGAGAAGACGTTTCACTATGGAAAATTTTTGTCCTGAAAAAACACAAGTAAAACAAATGTATAAATAAAGAAAAAATATTATCATAAAATACAAAATGAAAATACAGAATGTAAAAATTTAATGTCGGGACCTATACACTAGCATACCCCTGCAATTTTCTGACCCATGATATAATTTTACACTATTTATATTATAGCTAACTGATTCTGGTTGCACTGTATTGCAAACCCATCTGAATCTCCACGCAGTTAATCTATATCTGCAGACAGCATATCATCACCTACTGTGTCTGCTGGAAGGTGTAGAAGGCGTGATTGGGGTACGGAGTGTCTGGGTGGGGAATGAGGGATATGTAGCTCCGTTTTCTCCATCAAATCCTCCGTTAATACCGCTTACATCACTGCGCCTTCGTTTACCGGGCATCCCCACCGCAGCCCCCCACACCTGCCCCGGGGGCAGCAGCCCACCCAGCTCCATCCGTATACACACTAATTCACACTGCTGCTGCTGCTGTTATTAACACAGTGCAGGTTTCTAATAAAGACTTTAAACTGCAGAAATCCCTGCAATAAAGCTAAAAGTAACACTGCTGCTGCTTCTCTGTGCCGTTACTGTTTTACAGCTTAATCTTATAATAAACATTAACACCCTTCTTAAAACATCTCTTTTTCAAATTTCCAGCTTCAGCTATGAGTACAACAAAATACCGCCTCCAAATTAAGAGTCCCTAGTAGCCCTCCCGAAACGCCTGATTAAAAATGTCTAAAAATGTTATGCGGAAGAGAAACCACAGAGAAGCTAATACAGAGAGCTGAATACACACTTAATAAGCTCTACCTTGTTGGTTTTTAAGGGCGCTCTAGTGTGTATAAATGTTCACAGTTCAATGTAGCGGTAATGCTAACTTAGCACCTTCACTGAAAATCTATAAAATGTAAAAAATATATATTTAGGTAGGATTTCTTTGCTTTTCGAGCAAAAACGCTTCATTCTACTTTGCAAAATTAAAGTAATATCATGGGAAAGTGCATAGTTATTATTTTAAATTTAAGTTTTTAGCCAATAGCTCTAATCACTCCTATTCATTTTGGTCTCCCTCACGGGCTCCCTCTAGCGCAGGGGTGTCCAAACTACGGCCCGCGAGGTATTTTAGAAATAGAATGAAAGTTGGTCCGCTGTTAAGCAGGTTTTTATAATGTGAGATTCAAAGTTTGAACGCTAGGTGTCAGAAACGGGCCAAAGAGTCTAAAAGCGACGAGAGTCAAGTTTTAGCGCAGTAAAACGGGCCGAAGAGTCTAAAAGCGGCGAGAGTGCACATTTCTAGCGCAAAAAACGGGCCAAAGAGTCTAAAAGCGGAGAGGGTGCGCATTTCTAGCGCAAAAAACGGGCCAAAGAGTCTAAAAGCGGAGAGGGTGCGCATTTCTAGCGCAAAAAAAAAAAAAACGGCCAAAGAGTCTAAAAGCGGAGAGAGTGCACAGTTTTAGCGCAGAAAAACTGGCAAATGAGTCTGACAGTTGCCGTAATTAAAGAGTTTAATATTAAGAGACATCATGAAATGAAACATCAATTTGAAAAACCTTAGTTTACACAACACTGTCAAAGATAAACATAGTAAGCCAAGTAAAATGGTGTGTAAATGAAAGTAATCAGGAAAATTTATTATTTAAAGTGGTATATTTCATTATTTGTTTTATTACAGAGTCTTTGGCCAGTGACTTCAAATATATTTCTCCTTCTGGCCCCCAACACCCCTGCTCTAGCGGTTAGCAGTTATTTTCTGATATAACGGCGGATATTAGAAGTGGACAGTCTCTCCATAAACCAGCTGTGTGTAAATAGATGTTATAACGTTTTTTATAATACACGTTTATAATATAATAGAATATATATTTTTTTACTATAAATAAAATATGAAAATCTGGACTAAAACTGATCAACATGAAACGTTTGAAACATTTTGGACAGAGTTACATTTACAATTTAAAATCATTTCTTTTATTTGTTTATCATACATTTTAAACATCCCAGCAGACATTTAAGAACACATACATTTAATTAAATTAACATAAATTAAACATGGTTCGCTATAAATTATCTGGTAAATTATTTTACAGAAATTGCGTTTTTATTCAGCTAACTGATTTAGATATTTTAAAAATGTGTTTTTTTTTATTTTCTTATTTTTTATGCACTTCACACATTTTTATTTATTTTTTATCCGGCTTAGCTTTATTACCTCTGCAGTAGGGGGCCTAGGGGTCCTTCCAACCCACGTGTTCCTCCTGTCGGTGTGGTTAATGGTGTCCTGCAGGCTGATCTCCTCTGACCTAATCAGTGTAACCTCTCTCCATAATCAACAGTAAGATGTTCAAATTGGAAGGACTGGGACCGAAGCTGGACCCGGAGGAGATGAAGAGGAAGATGAGGGAGGATGTGATCTCCTCTGTCAGGAACTTTCTCATTTATGTAGCTCTGCTGAGAGTCAGTGAGTATCTCTGATCAGCAGTGGATCACACTGTTTTCATAAGCGGGTGGATTTGGATAATTATTCGAATTGTCCCGGTCCACCTTAAATACTAGTGTAGTTGCAGTCTGTGCTCCTGTGCGGGTTAGAAGGTGGAGAACGTGGATCGTTGCCGCATTTAAGGTGGAACGGAGAGTTCAAATGAGCAGCAGATTCTGCGTCGTGTTTTCTTTTTATCGATATCCATGTTATGACCAATTGACCTTCATTGTAACCATATCTTTTATAAGCCTTGTTTAGACTGCTTACCTAATAAATTGTTGAATATGCTGTAAAATGTGACATTTGAAGTATGTGCATATGTTAAAATGTAGTATTTTGTGTTATTGTTTATAATTGGAAGCAAGTCCAAATGATGTCCAAGGGCATCACTATAGCAACACTACTAACAGCTATTTTGTACCAAAAAAAGCTGTTTCAGCTGGCAACAAGTTATTTAACCCTTTCTGACGCAGTGAGTAGCTTCTCATTTGTTAAACCACTATTTGGAAAGACACATCCTGTGAAACAGATGATCAATGGTCACGTTGTTGACATGAATCAAGCAGAGAAAAAAAAAAAAACATCTAAGTAGATTAGCTGAAACTATTAAAATGAGGTAAAGAACTGTCCAACACATTAAAAAGATGTATGGAAGGTAGAGATTGTCGATCATTTCAACTTGGAGTGTAATTAAATCATAGAAAACCAACACTAGAACTCAGGGGTATGTTTAATAGTGAAAGTAAGAGCATTTCCACACATAATACAAATGGATTAAGCCCAGTCTTGGACTACACAGCATTTTGAATGGAGATTAAAATTCTGTTTAAAGTTACTGAAGGTCTAGGCCTAATCCCTGTCTGGAGAACTCATCCATGGTGTTCACATAGTGTGTGTGTATATATGTTCATATTTGTATTTATTATCGAATATGTACAATCTATGATTGTAGAGAATAAATTTAGGCTTGGTTTCTGAGAGAGGGGGTAAGGTCTATATTTTCTTGGTAATAGAAAATCCCCACTCACAATGCTGTGTAGTCCAAGACTGGACTTAATCCATGTATGGAAAAGTACTCGTTACTACTAGTGTATTGTATGTTAAGTAAGTGCTTAGTAATTCTTTTTGTTTTGTATATCTATATCATCTATTTGTTTAGCAAAGTATGCATTAAACCTCTCTGTCTCTTTTTTTTAGCGCCCTACGTTTTAAAGAAGCTGGACAGCATATGAGGATACTGCCTGCTCTGGAACATCACCTGGACACTTGAGCACGCCCTGAATGATGCTGGTCACCTCCACGAAGCTGTCCGTCGTCTGTGGGCCGTGTTTCTCTTTTCTTTCCTTGATGAACCTGAATGTACTTTATTTTGAGTCCGTGTTTTTGCATTAGTGTTGTCCTTCAGTCCGTGAATCCATTCATCAACGGGGATACCGCTGGACCATTCTGCATTGCCCGCTAAACACGGACTGAGCAGTAGCGCTTTGGGGCCAGTTTCCCCAGATAGATTAAACATAGTCTTGTGGTATAAATGCTAAATCACTGTTGGAATCTCTTTGTGGTTTAAGATCAGGATTAATCAGTCTGTGAAACTGGTCCTATATGTATGAGTGTTCCATCATCAGAAATCTCTCTTTATTTGTTATAAAATAAAACATGGTAATTCACACAAACAAACTTAATGGAGTTCTGTCTGTTATATCACTAAAGCTTATACTCCCTTTATCCACCGCATCAACAAATCCACCGTATAAACAAATAGTGACATTTATTCTGTGTCAAGAGCAGCTCGAATCAAACCCGGCAGAGCTTCAGGATTAAGACTATGGACTGTGTCAGCCTTCTGAAATCTATAGACCCCTTTTCGATACTTTTGAGGATACATAATTTTTATTTTGTAAATCTGCTATATACTTTTACTCTAAACTGTTTGCAGTAACAGGTGATACGTTAATATTTAAAAACTACCACAGACTTCTGGATAAAGAAAATGGTAGGATACACTAATACAACAAATATAGTAAGGTTGTACTGGATTTAGCTTCTTTAGTTTAAAAAAATGAAAAGATCTGCAAGATTTTTTGCAAGAAGTTTAATGACAAATCAGTCAGTACATTGTCTGAACACATTTATCATAATCATTAATAGTGTTCATAATTACTCAAGCTATTAATCAGACCCTGTTTAACAGGGTTTAGGTGGAATGAATAATAACAGTTATATAACCTCTACTAAGTGTTTAGATTAAAATAACTGTATGAAGTGTGTTGTGGTGGTAAACTGTAAGTAAATCTGGAGTAAATTTCATGTTGGAGTGTGTAAATCTGTATAGCATATGTTGGATGTGTGGATAATTATTTAACACTACTACAATACATTTCTGAACTATTGGCATAGTTAACTTTTAGGACCTAAAGGACCCTTGAGGAAACACCTCAACAAGGCACATCTGTCTTACAGCAATCCAAACATCTGGACGTTAAAAATAAGTGATGTAAGTCATAAAAAAACATGGGATATTCTAATTGTGGTTTATGATTACCTTATAATTGCTCCAACTATAAGTGATTGTTTTATGAAATTGTCAGACATAGAAAATGTAAAACATCTACAGTAAAAAATAATATTGCAGCAGTAAGTGAGATGATTGATAATTAGTGAGTACTACAGGGTATCTAAATCTCAACAGCATCTCTGGTCAGGGTCATCCCTCGTCTCTACTCAGGAGGCTGGAGGAGTGTTTGTGCTCATGTCAGAACCCACTTAGGGGGCCCTACATCTTCAGTTCACTGGCCATAGCATCTCCACTCAGGCCGGCCAGCAGGTTGTTGGCAGACAGCTGAGCCATAATTCCACGTGTGGAATAGGTGGCACTGCCAATGTGGGGAAGAACCACTGCAAAACCAATATAATATCAGACACACAGCTTTTTTCAGAGACTAAGCAGCAGAAATGACCATATTTAAAGTGATGTGTCTATTCAAGAGTATTCTCTGTGTAGTTGTGCAAACTGAACCATGACCCTCTTACCGCGACAGATCATACAGAATGTACATCTGCATTTAGGACTCAATTTTGTCTACTTTATGGCCTATAGTTTGTATAATTTAATAAATGAATTTACTTTAAATAAAGAGAGTAAGAGTAAAGAGAGAAAAACCTATCCACAAATACACTCATTAATATTATTGTCTCACCGCAGTTGTTGAGGGTCAGTAAGGGATGGTCAGTGGGCAGTGGCTCTGGAGTTGTCACATCAAGCCCGGCTGCAGCAATCTGTCCAGTAGAGAGGGCTTCAAACAGGTCCTCTTGATTCACAACAGCTCCTCTATAGAAACAGAGGACATAGTGCCATCTATTTATTCCTCTATATGTGTATCTGTACATCTATCTATCAAACCCTGTCAATCTATGTATCCATCTATTCGTCTGACCACCTATCTGGCCATCCATCCATCTGACCATATATCCAAACACCTATCCATCCATCTACACCTCTGTAAAAAATTAAGAAAATTTCTCTGATTTTGCTATTTTTTGGTATGTTTGAGTAACATGAACATTGTTGTTTTATTCTATGAACTACAGACAACATTTCTCCCAAATTCCAAAAAAAAAATGTCACTTAGAGCTTTTATTTGCAGAAAATGAAAGTACAAAAAGATACAGAGCCTTTTCTCAATCATCCATCTTCCTCTTGATTATATTCTAGAGGTTTTCAATTTGGTAAAACTGGAACATAGAAACTCATCATTTTTAAGTGGTCTCTTTTTTCCCAGAGCTGTGTATGTGTATATATATATATATATATATATATATATATATATATATATATATACTGATCCATCTACCCGCCCATCCATCCAAATCATCTATCCGTCCATCTATCAACCACCTATCCACGCATCCATATATTAATCTATTCATCATTCAATCCATCTATCAATCTGTCCATTTCTATATTCATCTTTCTATGCATCTACACACCTGCTGGTGTTGATGAAGACTGCAGTTTTCTTCATCTTGCTGAAGAAGGCCTTGTTACACAGACCCTGAGTGTCGGGGGTCAGAGCACAAGACACCACCACAAAATCACTCTCACTCAAGAGTGTGTCCAATGGTACTGAGACAGAGAAAGAAAGAAAATTAAGCAGTGTGCTCAAAGACCACCACTCTGCAAAAATTTATCAATTATACACTAATAAATGCATCTTACCGTATTCTCCGTCCACTTCCTGAGCCTGTGGTTTGGGCTGCCGTCCTGAGTAAAGCAGCCTCTTTACCCCAAACGGCATCAGCCTTCGTGCAATGGCCAGGCCTAGAAATAAACAGCACTGATCAGTGTATCAGTCAATTAAATACTGAAAAAAAATCAGAATGTTTTTAACATCTTCCCGCAATGTGAGGAATTACCTGTGCAGTTACACAGTTAAATAATGTCAATAAACAATTTATTAGTCTGCAGGTTATTTACAATGCTGGTACCATTACCACTGTAACCAGAGGCGGTCTTTGCATAGAGGCATTGCTAGGCAACTGCCTTGGGCCCCTCCCACTGCAGCCCACTGTAGGGGCCCCATACTTAGCTGCAAATTCCCATAGGCCTACAGCTGGTAATTGGGGCCCTTTGGACAGTAATTCACAGATAGTGAGTTCATAATTGGTGATTTTTGTGTGTTTAAAATGGAAACAAAGACAACACAATAAATTACAAAGAAATACAGATTCCGTCCACACCCCCTCTCTTTCGCGTTAAAATGGAATATTCCATCCATGCCATGTGGTCATGCCGGTGAACCGCGAACGGGCTGCTTGTGAAAGACGGAATTAAGGTGAAATTAAGTGTACAAGTGGGATGTGAGCGAAAAAAGAAGGAAGAGGCTAAACTAAAAACAGATGCTCTTTCAAAACTGATAAGCTTTTTTAGTGTGTCAGCACCACCGGACCCGAAGGTTTTGGTGGAGGAGGAGGACGAGGAGGTGCCATATCGTCATTTATGAACCATCCCCACTTTTTTGTTTTTCCAGAAACATGCACTGACCTTCTTTGGGTCTCCTTCACCTAAAACTTTAGCAGGGATTGTATGGAAGAATATCAAATCAGGTATATAAATGAATTAGAGTCAGGGATGAAAAATAAAATACCCTACTGCTACAAATATGCCTAATTGGCATATTATTATATTATTTATTATTATTTTATTATTATTATTCTATTATTATTTATATCTAGGTTACAGCTTGTCTTCGTTTTTTCTACATGTCTGTATTAATTTTAAACATTTCATGTTATTCAGGCAAATAGAATAAGCATGCTCGTTGTGCTTCGGGAAACTTGCTCATTGTTAACCAGTGTTGGGCACCTTAATTTGAAAAATTAGTTATATTTACTAGTTACAAAGGGAGTTACCCCACTATAAATGTAACTAGTAAAAGTAATTGACTTACTTTAAATTATGTAAATTCTATTATTTTTATTAGAAAAATAACAAACGAAAATAAACCCAAAATGTTGACAAAAATATAATATAACGAATTTCAAAACATAGAAACGAAAAACGTTAAAATGGTATTGATATAACATAATATAATATAACAGCTGCATCAAACAGTTTAGCGTCAGTCACATGGAAAGCACGCTTGGCATTGCATTTAAAAAAAATAATAAATAAGATCCTATCAAGTGAAGTAAAATATATGGTAGTAAAAAAATATTAAATTCACATATTTATTGATATTTAAACAAGAGAAATCAGGCAAAATGCGCCGCACTGCGCCGCGCCGCACTGCGCTGCGCGCGCGCTCTCTCTCTCGCGCTCTCTCTCTCTCTCTTCCGCAGCGCGGAACTGAATTCAGCGGGAGGCTAGAAATAATTTGAAAACTCAGTTTAGTTAAATAAATTAAGATGAGTGAGGACCTGTAAAGTTAATCAAATATTGTCAAATATAAAGTATAGGTTGAGGTTTTGGTGAGCTGTTTCAATTATTTGAAACTGAAACTAACTGAAACTGATATTATTCTGCGCACTATTAGATAGCTTTTGATTGTGTTTTAAGGGGGTTTTTATTTTATATTAATTATTTTTTATTCATTTTAAATATTTTTAGTATTTTATTGATCAATATTTTTTTTTATTGATGGGGCCCCCAAGCTAAATTCGCCTTGAGCCCCCAAATTGCTAAGTCCGCCACTGACTGTAACAACAGCTTATAATCATATACAAAAGTATGTAATCATATAATTGCATTAAATGTAATGTAATGCATAATATGGTTAGAGTTAACACAGCGCAAATAAATCTATGTAATTATTTTGTTAGTAAAACTATTAAACATGCTTTACTAGGGGTAGTTTCCCAGGCAGTGATAATTCCTAGTCTTGGACAACACAGCCTTTTAAATTTAGATTTCAAATTAAATGGAAAATATAGTCTATGACTAGATTTAGTCATAGGTCCAGGAAGAAACTCCCCAAAATATCCCAATGTTAATGAATACCTCTTCTAATGATCTACTAATATAGATGTGCAAATACACATAGAGTTTAGCAGGTTAGGGGAATTGCCAATAGAAAGGGACTCAAGACACTACCTCTAGGACAAGTTTATGTGGCATTTTTTTTTATCTATAATGAATAATTTCTTTTTCTTTTTTTTTTTTTTAGTTCTAGACATCACTGAAGTTCTTGTGACTAAACACCATCAAATCTCAAAAAATGTTCCAGAATCTAGTGTAGGGCATTTGCAGAAGTGCAAAGGCTGTTACTAAAGCAAAAGGAACACACACATTTATTAGTAACTTTCTAAATGATTCATTTAATAATTAAACTCTGTTCTGGTTTGGGTATCGAAATTCAATAGAATAAAACATTTTATCACTCATGAAACAAATCTTTGTCAAGGAAACAGCATATTTTTTTTATTCGCTAATAACAGCATCAGCACACTACAACCAATCTCATTTTTACTTTTCACTATTACTGTTTCCAGTAATAAAATACAGATAGGCAAGTTAACAGTTTTCTGTGCACATTTCTCACTTTATTCTGAGAAAACTAACACTCATTACTACTCTGTTTGTAGTAAAAAGCCAGTTATTATTCAGCTAATGTTAGCACAATACAAACACTTATTAGCTACTAATAACTACTGGCATGTTGATATTATGTTGTAAGAGACAGTGCTAGGGCCACTTCTACTCAAGCTAAAGCCCTTGGTGAAACAACCTCTTTCACTGTAGCAGAAAAGCTGAGGATGTCGGTTGAGAGGCAGGGCAAAAAAGGAGATCCAGAACTACAGTGACTTTCATTCCTGCTGACTTCATGTAATCCTGTAGTTTATTGGTGGGAAAAGGAAGTGCTGCCAATTCTGTCAGCCCCTGCATGTGTGTACAGGCATCTTCTATACCATTGGAGCGGATTTTTCCACAGCAGGTGATAACCATCAGTTAGGAGAAAGCAAGCATTTTACCAGAGAAGGCAGACATGCTTAAAAAGAGCTCTTGAACAATGAAATGCATCCAGCAATAAATATGTTTGTGTGTGTGTGTGTGTGTGTGTGTGTGTACCTATGCGTCCCAGGCCAATCACTCCAACAGTACTGCCAGAAAGCCCATAACCACACAGCCACAGTGGCTTCCAGGTGCTCCAGCCACCACTAGGAGAAAACACAGAGCAGCACAGTTAAGTCAGTTTATAGAGAGCCTACCCACTTCCTATTTCTCCTGTTATAGCAGAAAATACATACAGAACACCAGAGGGAGCCCACAAGTCAGTCCAAAATGGAGCTAAACGGCTAAAATAAGTGTCTAATGACTTGTCAAGGATATCCCTTTAATTTTAGAAAGTAGCATAAAGTATTTTGCTTATAAAAAAAAGCAAAGAAAATGTGCACGTGTATTTCCATTTTTCTACAGCAAATGTTTTTTTGGATACCGGATTTGCTAGCATTACTGTTACTGTGAGCTGATTGGCTGGTGTTCTGATGCTGAAGTTACAGCCTAGAGCATGTTTAAAAGGTTTATAACTGGGGTTTTATACTGAGAATATTTAACAGCACAAAAATGATGAAATATTTCTAAACTATAATTCTTTTTTAACTACTCTGAAGCACCCTCTGATGGCTTCTCAAGTAGGTGTTGTCCTCTCTAAAGATTCTAGTTTCTACCAGTCTGACCTTTGCACCTCCTGTATTCCCTCAGGTAGCCGTCGAGCAGTGGCCAATAAAAGAGCTACAGTCAACTCAGCTGTAGCATCTGTCAGCACATCTGGAGTGTAGCCAACGCGGATCCCCCTGAGACACAAAGAGACCGTATTAGATTTACATATACTATACATACCCTAATATCCAAATATTTGTGGACACCCCTTATGATGAACGAAATCAGGTGCTTTTCATTGGGTAATCAGGTATGTGGCACACATTGTCCAATACTTTTAAATGGATTGAGCTGGTGGGTTAGGTATAAGGTGAGGTGGATAAAAGCAGGATAAACCTTGACACACTTGATTTCAAAGAAACTATGAAGGAAAATGTGTCCCAAAATGTCTGCCTATATAGTAGCTGAATGCATTTCTTAGATGGGATGTCCACAGATATTTGGACGTCTAGTGCATCTTCTGGACTGAAGCATATACTTATATTTACTTACCGTTTCTTTACCTCATCAATTGCGAGGTGGTCGAATCCCACAGACAGGGTGCTGATAACTTTCAGGTTGGGGCCTTAATAACAGAAAACACAGACTGACCCACTTGTCTTTTCATAAAGAAAAGTGATCTAATTACCAATAAAGGGATTTTCTCACCAAAAAAGGAGATCTCATTAGCAGTAAAGGGATCTCATTACCAATAAAGTGATTACATTACCATAGGGCTGGGCGATATGGAAAAAAATCTTATTACGATATAGTTTTTCATATCAGCCGATATCGATATGTATCACGATATAAATCAAATCACTTTCTGTTACACTTAAAGGTTTCTATTTTTACTCAGAAGTGACAGAATAAGGGAGTTATGGACAAAATCACTAGCAGGCTCAGAGCCTTGTGGACAGACACTAGGATGTTAACATCTTGCCAGGTGGGTACAGCTTTTAAATTAATTTTAAAAAGGGGACAAATATATAAACTAAAAAATATGTAAGACCCTTTACATTATATGTCTGTTTAATTTAAATTGCAATAACACTTTATTTATTTTTATAAAATTATATTTAATCAAAAGATCATTCCCCTCCCTGAATGCAGGCAACTACATAAAGCAAAATACAAGAGTATATCACAGTGTTCATTTTGACAGGTGATTTTGATACAGTCTTAGTCTTTTCACTAAAATGTATAATAGTTTTAGTTACATTTTAGTCTATCGGATATTATTAGTTTTAGTCAGATTTCAGTCTAGTTTAATTTTGGTCATATAAAAAGTATGTATTACATATGTTTTACTGTTTTTCTATTTTCTATTTGTTGTAATTTTAGATAATTTACTGCTTATGTTTTTTTTTAAATAAGAGCCTTTAGTTTTTTTTACATTTAAATTAAGCTAACATTTAAATATTTTAAAAAAAGTGGCCTATAATGGAGGTGGGAGGAATAAAGTCAAGTTTCTGAAATGATCCACTTCTACTGCAGTACAGATTTATACTAACATTACTGGCTTTCAGTAGACTAGACTTACATTACTTAAGTGTATTTAAAACTCCAGTTCAGTAACAGCAATGTTTAGCTCAGTTCAAATACAGCTAGACAGATTATATAATCTTCTGTATTTAGTAAAATATCCAGCATAACAGACTCTCTATCTGTTAAAAACTATAAAACACAAAGACAGAGGAGAATGCTGCCCTCAGGGTTTTCTAACAGAAACAGTGAGAGTTAGGAAAAAAGATGGAAAGTGCTTCCTTTCTGTGTGTTTATATACTAACCCCTCACTCGTGCTGAAGTTAACCTTAATTTACACGAAACGTGGATTAACACGGCTAACGTGCGTTACCCATTAGTTTATTAGAATGTAAAAAGCAGTGAAAGCATCTTAGCTAATGATGACAGATTGCACAGATCCCTTTTACACCTAAACATCGCTAACTTTAAACTGGAGACAAGCTAATCTAACTAGCAGCAAACAGAGCAGCGTTTACCTGCCTTCAGAAATCTGAACAAGCTCACCTCTCTAAATATCTTGGAGACGCATGCCTCATATTTAAAAGGTGAGTTTTCCAGTGTAGCGCCGCTGAATAGTATAAATGAAGTTTATCCAGTAAATGGGAGAGAAGGAGCCGCTATGTGAGGAGTTCAGAGTGGAGGGGCTCGGGGGGTGGGGCGGAGGGGGATGGTGGAGAGGGGAGGGGAGGGGTTGTACTGGGCTGAGCAGCAGTTCAGCGTGCTGCCTGGTCTCGTGCTGCGCCTTTTCACAACGCTACTTAAACGGGAAATAGAAAATTTAGTTTATCGAATTTCTCGCCCCGACTTATCGCGATATATAGTTTCCTCGATAACTATCGATATCGTTTTATCGCCCAGCACTACATTACCAATAAAATATTCTCCTCCCCAAAGAGTCATCTCAATACCAATAAAGTGATCTCTTCATCAGAAAAGGGATCCTATTACCGATATAGAGATCTCCTCACCAAAAAGTGATCTTGTTACCAATAAAGTTCTCATTACCAATAAAGTGAACTCTTCACCAAAGGTTAATACCATGTGTAAACAGGCCCAAAAAGAAGAAATTTGATCTAACCGTTCGCATTAAATGATGTATCACCACAAATTAGATACAAAAAAAAAAATCTCATGTGTGTCATATTAAGGCCAAAAAATGTGACTAGTAATGCTAACACAGCCAAAGTGACTTTTTATTAGCTGTGTTGTTCTGCTGCTGGAACAGCTTCTACTTGTGCAAAAGGCTGTCCACTAGATTTTGATTTCATCAATCTCAATAAAGCATTAATGCCAATTTATACTTATGGACCTACAACGTAGCCTAAACATACTCTGCATGTAGCCGCGTACCCTACATCGTATGCCGTAGCCCAACGCACACCTCTCTAAAAATGTAAGTACCCGATGTGGATAGCATCAGCTGTGATTGGTCCCACCCACATACTCCCACCTTTGTGCAGGCTACTCCTTAGACAATGTATTGACAAGGCGCTCAAGTATAAACCAGCCTTTAGTGAGATCAGGTTCTAATATTGGATAATTAGCTCGTCTGGTACTGAATGAAGCTCCACCATTACTCTAGAAAACTCCGCTCCCCAATACCAACCTTATACCACTTTAGCATGGTGACCTTGTGTGCTTCTGCTGTAGAGTGTCTTGTTCTAGTGGTCAGTGCTTTCCTATGGATATTGCAGAATATACACTAGTTGTACTATCATACGGATTTAGGTGAACTGACCTCTATTGATTTACAGTACAGACATACAGAAACAAATATCTAAAAAGCCACTTGCTCTATGATTTTACAGCCATGGTTTAGTGAGTCTAAACAACACAGAAATTGCTGCATGTTTTGGCACCATTAAGGAGAGGGCATTAAATGAGGAATTTAGCATGTCACAGTACTTGGTGTAACTTCCTCTTCCTCTTTCAGCCCATTAGAGATTACAAGCATTAAAGTTCAGATCAGTGTGTGCCAGCTCGCTCACTGTTATCTCACCCAGCAGTGGGCATGCTGGGACTTGTGCCCAGAGTAGCCTGTCACAATAACATTTTATCTGAAGATAAATTGTCCTAGAAACGACTACAATACACAGAATTATTGTATGCCAATGAAATTAAATCAATGAAATTAATTAATTGTTAGTTGTTTTTTTTTGTGTCAAAAGTGGTTCATTTAATGTTGTGTTTAAGCCCTACTCGTTATATACAGCAGTGCTGTACACTGTACTTGTTAGATCCCACTGTTCTGAATGGGAAAAAAAGTTTTGTTTGATTTAAACAATTACAATACATATTCTTGATATCAGTATCACAATATATTGAATTGTAACTGTTGTATCATGATACAAAGCAAATTACGAAATTCTTACCAACACACAGCTATAGTGGAAAACGGCAAAATTGTTTTTTGAAGTGAAAAGATTAAATAATTTATAAAGAACAATGACCAATTTATTTAAAGGCATAGTGCAAATTTACATCAGGATTTTTTCAAGACCAGTCACTAATCTTGTAGTGCCTTTTTTACCTTTAGTTGATTAAGGTTTCTGTACTGAACTTAACTGTGCCACTTTTGTATAACAAATTATTATTATTATTATTATTATTATTATTATTATTATTATTATTATTATTATATATTATATATATTATATATATATATATATATATATATATATATATATATATATATATATATATATATATATATACACACACACATACATATATAAAGTTTGGTTACTTGGTTTGTTATATTTAAATGTTAGTACAATTTAAATTGTAGTATTGTAATTGATTTTTCTTTAAAAAGCTAGAAACTCATTAATTGGTTCAGTCTTTGATTAAATATTTAATATTGTATAATATATATTAAATATTTAAAAATTTGCATTTTGTTGCATCCCTAATATTAAGATTGGCAAAAATGTTCTATGCATTGAGGCCATATACTGTCTATAATCTAAATATACTGTATCCCCGCACTGTCCTTCCTCGATCCAGAGAAGCGTACCCGCTGCATCCAGAACCTCGGTGTCGATCCGGTCCGAGAGCAGGCAGAGCAGACCGTGAGCTCCTTCCACCCCCTTAAGGAGTTCTGCTCGAGGAACCGGTTCATCGGAGTCCCACACTGATACAGTACACCTGAACACAGGAGGAGATACAAGGTTACAAAACATCCATAGAGGGGCATATACTTAATTTACATATATAATAATCTGTAACATGCATTACTGAACAGCCACCAAGAACAAAGAATAACTGGAAGGGATTTAAAAAAAAATAGATCTTAAATATCAAATATAAAAACTAAAAACAAGTTTTCTATAATGCTTTACAATGTCCTGTCACCTGCCCCACCCCACAAAAAACATCATTATGCATCAATTCATTTAAAGTTAAATATGTTTGCAAAACTATAAAGCAAGTATGTTTGTGCTTAGACTAATAAAGTAGTAGTTTTTTAAGAATCTGCTGCTATTGCCACTGATTATTTTCTGTATATCAAAGTATTGAAATAAGTATAAATTATTGTAATTTGGGAAAAATATTATTATTTATTATTATATCATTATTATTATTCAATATTTAGACCCCCTATCAAAGGCAGCCACAGATATATATATTATATAGGTTACAAATATAGCAAATAAACTTTAGAAGCTAGGATAAATCAGCCTCTATAAACTATCACTGAACTCTAAGGCCTTTAGGGAGGTTTAAAGCAGGTCATACAGTAAAGGCCAAGCAGGCACTTCATTTACTATATTTAACAAGGAAATAAATCATACACAAAAACAAGGCTAACGGCTAACGCTACTGCTGGCTGATCACTATCTTCACGAGTCTGAACATCAACACTTTTCTGGGTGAAGGTCATACAGGAAATGATCTCTCATATACACTTCAGTGTTATACACATATGCTGTACTAAGGGATTAGTTAGTTAGTTAGTTAGTTCTTAAATTAGTTAAACAATTAGCTAATAAAAAATAAATACAGCTATATTTAATGATTAAATACAACTAATCCACGGATATGCATCTCGTATTTCACCCTATCTGAGCTGTTTTAATCTGAAATCATCAGTAAATGAGTGTAACTGGTGTGTATCTCCACTGTCTCTCCGGCTGAACCCGTACCCTGCTGACTGCTGTAGGAGCTCCATGCCCTCCTGAGGGAGCCGCCGGGTCACGAACACCTTCAGCCGGGTCTGAGCGCTCATACTGCGGGTAACACAGCAGCTGGATGAGGTTCTGGAATCAGAAAACTGATAAATATTGATAACTGCAGAGATACAGCTGGGTTAAAGCCCTGCAGGAGCTCACAGGGCTAAGTACAGCAGCTAACTAGCGTAGCCGGCTGTGTTTACACTACTGCTGCAGCATGGAACAGGGGCTCGTATTGCGCATGCTCAGATCCATGCTCAATCAAGTGTTATGATATACGGTCTATGCAATTAACCCTTTACTGTTTACTTTTTTCATATATTAATATTTAATGTTTGTTTTATCATATCTAATAACCGTATTTATTCATGTTGTTTATTTTGGGACTCAAATAGTAAAACAGAAAAAAGTTTTTGTTTCATTTTGGGTGCATTATGTGTTGTTTTAATTGTATTTTTTTACTCAGTAAAACACAATCATATTACAATACTTTGTATTATTTTTATTATTTTATGATTATAGTATGTACTTAAATTGCATTATTTATAATTTAATTCAGTAATTTTATTAGAGCGACATAAGAAGAAATGGTTTTATGGTAAATCAGGTGAGCTCCTGATGGAATTGATACATCCATCTGAGCGTTGGATGGGGCGGGGCATTCTCAAAATGAGACATCTTTCTTTCTTTATACTGTATATATCTCCATATGTTAAAACAGTCAGTGTAAAAAGATTTTATTCCATGTTATTTTGGATTTCTATTGGTCGGTTCATTATGTTCATTTTTTTTGTTTTACTGTACTAACAGGTACACTCCACCCACTTACCATTCACATAGTTTTGGATTCAAAAACCCGGCCCCTAAGTTTTTCACTCACCTGTGTATCTGTAATGTGACAATAAAATGGATTGATTTGATTTCATTTTGAAATATAGTAGTTTACATATATGTCTGAGATAAATGCATGTTGAAATTCCTCTATTTTTTATCTTTAAATATTGAATCTATATTTTACATATACACTACTGGTCAAAGGTTTTAGAAAACCAATTTTCTCCCTTTTTTTTTGCCATTTAAAGTTCTTTGCTTTCAGTCAATAACCAGAAATCGTACAAAATACAGTGGAAATTAAAACAAATTAAGTAAAAACTGATTTTTTATATTGTAAAAAGAAAAAAATCATATTGTTTAAAGCAGAAGGGATGTTTTTTGGCAAACAACATATTGGATAAACAGCATACTTTTGTTAAGTACCAATGAAAAATTAGTGACCTTCTTAAACTGATAAAAAAAATACAAAACCTTCGTCAGTAACATATTGGTAATCCATTAACACATGTATTAAACATGTTCACTTTATGCATATTCATGATGACTCCTGCTGTATTATGTGCATGAATTAATGATTACTCACTCCACTCATGTAGTAAAGCAGTATTGGAACAGATTGTTATACTGCACTCTCTACTGCAGCATTTACAGAACATAGACTTTCATCATAACTAAAAAGGAAACAGAAACACAGATAAAGTATTTTCTTTAGAGAAGTTTCAGATGAAGCCAGAGTGTGGTGAGTACTGTTTTCTACACAGTCAAAACAATATTGGAAACTGGAATAAAACTGGTACAGGAAGAGTCAGATCTGGCTGACCCACGTGGCAATGCCTTTAGCTCAGCTTACATTGGAATTAGTCTCAATTTCAGCAGTTAATTGGAAATAACTGGTCATTGCTAAGATGAGAAAATAAAAAAACAGCTTGGAGCTGCTGGACAACTAAAAGATTTGTGTTTTGTTAAACTTTTGACAGGTAGTATATATAACTTTGATTTTTGATTAGAAACATAAGATAATAGCTATAGCTATATGATTACAGCAATCCTCTCTGCTAGCAAAATGAGACAGTAATATGAAGCAAATGAGACAGTAATATGTAAATCAGTGTGGTTAGTCTACCTGAGTGAATCTGAGTGCAGCACGTGCTGCAGGCCAGGTGTTTGGTTTCAGGGTCAGTAGGAGAACAGCCAGGTAAGGAAGAGCTGAGTGGTGCTGGAGCTCGAGCTCTCGACAGGCTGTGGCCCTTTAAAGGCAGAGCCAGGCTGGTCCGCCTCTTCCATTTAAGGGCATGTTGACTTTTCTCGGCTGAGCTTTTCTTCCTGCTTCCTCAGAGCAGCTGCACTCCCCTTTAAATGAGCTGTTTCAGCTCAGGCAGAAGTTTGGACACTGGGGTTAAAATAACTTGGACTAGAGGATAGAGAGTAACTATCTCATTAGGGTGAAGGTGGAGGTGAAGAGGAGGAGAGGAGGTGGCGGATGAGTGCATAGTGGTTGTTGGTGGGAGATCTTATTTTCTGAAGAAGGTAAGCGGAACTGCTTTCCATTCCTCTGCGTTTTTCCTTTCTAAGGAATTGACGCCTCTACACGTCTTTACGTCTGAACGTCTGTAGAACAGCAATAATAACGACTGCCTGGACGTGTAGTAGCAGTGTGTTAACGACATTGGGAGCGAGATAACAACACACAGCCATGCCGCCGTGCCCAATCCCTGCTGTTCGCTACACTCCGTATACCCTAATTAGAGCTCGTTACATCGCTTCTGTTCGTGTTATTGCGTTACATCACCCGTCAGGCGTAATGGGGCGTTTCTCTGGTGGAGTACACCAGGTTAACGCAAGCTCATACCTCTGGCTGAGCCTCTGGAAGCTGATAGAGGACTGGAATGAACGGCATGTAGCAGCTGGCAGCCATGAGCTCAGCTTTAGCAGTCTACGTGTCCAATGTGTTAATTCTCCACTGCCTTATAAAGCCTTGTATACAGTATTACGTGCTTGCACCCCGTTAATCGCCGTTAATACTGCTATCTTATCAGAAACCCCTACCATTCATATTCATAGGCCAGTTTGTTAGATATTCCAAATTTGTTCATCCATTCATATTCAATCCTTCTCCACTTTATCAGAAACACCTACCTTGGACATCAACTGGCCACTTTATCATGAGCTCGGCTCATTACTCTGGAACATGTCCAATGTGCTTATTTTGGGCTGCCTTATAAAAATGTGTATATAACAATATGTGCTTGCACCCTAATAATCACTGTTTGCACTTATACAGCCACTCCAGGTTCTGAATCAGTTTCTCTGATTTTGCTATTGTATTTATAGGTATATATTGGAGTAAAATGAACGTTGTTGCTTTATTCTATAAACTATGGACAACATCTCTTCCAAATTCCAAATAAAAATATAGTCATTTAGAACATTTATTTGCAGAAATGGCTGAAATATCTAAAACTATTCAGAGCTTTCAGACGTCAAATAATGCAAGGAAAAGTTTAAAGAGTTCAGAAATCAATATTTGGTGGAATAAACCTTGTTTTAATCACAGTTTTCATGCATCTTGGCATGTTCTCCTCCACCAGTCTTACACACTGCTTTTGGATTACTTTATGCCACTCCTGGTGCAAATACTCAAGCAGTTGGTTAGATGGCTTGTGACCATCTATCTTCCAGAGGTAAAATAAAAAAAACCTCATACATTTTTAAGTGGTCTCTTATTTTTTTCCAGTGCTGTATGTTATGTTTAAACTTAATGGCTAATTGATCAGAAACCCATACTTTGGATAACCCATTCATATTCATTAGGCAGCTGACCAGAAATCCCACTTTGGGCATCTATTCATAATCACTCCTTGGCCACTTTATTATAAACGTCTACCTTGGACATCTGTCAACTGGCCACTTTATCAAACATCCTTACCTTTTAGACATGTCTTTATTGGACACCACTAACTGGCCACTTTCTTATAGACATCGATCATAGACATTAACTCATACTTACTTGCCACTTTATCAGAAATATCTATCATGAGCTCAGCTCAGTGCTGTGTGACAGTCTACATGTCAAATGTGCTAATTATTCATTGCCTTATAAAGCCATGCATATAATAATATGTGCTTGCACCAAGATAATTACTGTTTTTGGCAATAATGTTGTTCCTATATAGTGGCTATTTGATCAGAAACCACTACCATGGAATACTCTTTCATATTTGTATGCCAGTTTATTAAAAAAATCCTTTGGAAAACTTTAAGCAGCCATTCATGCCGCCTCATCAGAAACACCTACCTTGGATATATATATATATATATATTTATTTATTTATTTATTTTTTTTATTTATTTATTTTTTTTTTGTTAGACACTTTGTTAGACATGCCTTCATTGGACACCACTAACTGGCCACCATCTATCATAGACATTAATTCATACTTACTGGCCACTTTATCAGAAATATATACAATATGCTCAGCTCAGTACTGTGTGACAGTCTACATGTAAAGGTGCTAATTATTCATTGCCCTATAAAGCCGTGTATATAATAGTATGTGCTTTCACATATCACATATCATAATCACTTGGCAATAGTCTTGTTTCTATTAAGTGGCTATTTGATCAGAAACCCCTATCATGGACATTCATTCATACTGTGACATATTATCAAAGACTACTACCATAGACATTTATTCATACTATGTGGTCACTTTATGGTCACTTTATCAGAAATATCTAGGTTAACATCCACTTAAACCCTGGCCATTTTTTTAAAAACCCATACATTGGATGACCTTTTTTGGCTGATTCATTAGAAACACTGACATTATACTCTTTAACCACTTTATCAGGAATCTTTATCTTTGATATTTGCATACTGGCACTTTTTTTTAGAAATGCCAACATTGGAAGTAGTCTCGTATTCACTGACCACTTTATCAGAAACATGGATACCACTGTAAACATCAACTAGCCACTTTATCAGAGATGAATACATTGAACATCCACTTATATCTTTGACTCTTTATACTCTAGAACCACCTTCCTTGGAAACTCAATCATTCTCACTGGTAGTTTTAATCAGAAACATCAGTCGGGGACATCAACTCCTATCACTGGCCACTTTATAAGTAACCCTACCTTGGACATCTGTGTACTGGTCACTCTAGGATAAACACTTACGTTGGACATTCACATATTTCACTTTAATCACATCAGAGAAACATTTACCCTGGATATTTGCACACTAGTCACTTTTTAAGAAACACTTTTCTTTGACATCTCTTTAATTCATGATCATCTTTTAGGTCACTATTAAAGTGTATATAGTTAGCCTATAGTCACACAGCCTATAGTCTCTTCCACAGTCAGCTTCTAACCACAAGATCACCACTTACCTGATATTTGAACAGTAGTTACGCTAGCAGTGTAAAGTGTATGTGCTGCTGGCATGAGTGTATCATCATCTGTGGGTGAGACTGAGTTCACCACCCAAAAATATCCAAACCAGAGCAGCTCTGTGGCCACAAACAAACCATTAATGAGGGTTAGAGACTGGCTAATACAAACTGTACATCAGTTGGAACTAGAAGGTTAGGGTTTATAATAAAGTGGCCTTTGGAATACGCAGTGGGAAAACTAAGTTTTACAGTATAGACTGTTTAGATGTACAGTAAATAGTTTGTGTTAAATTTGTGTATAAAGCAAAAATATCCTAAGCAGAATATCTTGTCAAAAAACAGACCATAAAGGAAGGTCAGAAGGTAAGAGACTGGAATTGTTTGAAAAATTGGAGCAATGTTTAGCATAAACCAAAAAATCAATAAAGCTAGGAAGGAACTGTTTCTAATAAAGTGGCCATTAGAATAAGCAGTGGGAAGAATTGGATAGATTGTATAATGTTTTTACATGTAAAAACTTAGATTTAGACTGGAGCAAAGTTTTGTATAAAGCAGAAATCCAAAACCAGGGCAACACTATGGTCACAAACTGACCATTAAAGAAGAGTCTCCAATAAAGTGGCCATTAACATAGTCACTAGGAAGTAGGAATACTTAACTAAACTTAGCTAAAAAAAAAGTTTAGTTTGACATACATTTATTTATTTATTTATTTATTTATTTATTTATTTATTTATTTATTTATTCAACAGTGACAATGCACATTGATCAACATTTCAGTTTCAACATCAATGTAAATGTGCCAGAGTTGGCTAAAAAGCAAATTTTCATCTGTAGTCCCTACAGGCAGGTTGTTGGAAAGTTATATCTTCAGTGAAAATGTAATGGTAGTGACCACTGCTGCAAATAAAACTGGCACTGGGTTGTAGATAGGCTGAAGTGGTTGGACCGGTCTGTACAGTAGTCTAACTAATCCAAACATTAATCATGTCCTGTTACTGCACCTGCTGCTCTGCCAGCAGCGTTACTGTGTTGCGTAATGTTTTGCCATGGCCTCCTGCAGTAACCGCTGTGTTTTACCTTGTTTCTAACAGGAATCTGAATTTCTTCATAAGCCTAACCAACGCTGAACAGCGCCTCTGTGAGATTTCTGAGAAACCCGCTGGGATTCGGGCAGGAGGACGGCCGTGGGATGGCTCTGCTGACCCTGCATAGATCTCCCTCTGTGTGCACACCAACAGTGAGTTTGTAATATTTAAATAATTTTCTTAAATATATAACATGCATGTCGCCGAAGTTACTTCCGACCTGATTTCACCCATACACACCCATCATCATTCTGTGTTGTTGCATATACTATATTGCCAAAAGTATTTGCTGACCTGCATTGGGTTTGGTGATATAAGCCTTTGTTGTAGCTGCTCGGTCATATAAACCTGTTCTTGAGGTAATCAGAAGAAAACTTTGCATTTTTCTCTCTTGCCTTCCTCTCTCTTCGTTCTCTGAATTCTTTTTCTGTTATGCATCTTTTTCACACTTTATTGAATGTAATTATGTGGCAGTTCTCTTGGGTATGCATCCACTTAACCAAAACATCAGGTGATGCCACTCTCCTCCAAAACCTCTATTTATACCCGTCCTCCGCTCGACTTCTCTCCACACAGAGAGTGTAGGAGTTCTCATAGCAGACAAATCCAGTCCATACGTTCTGTTATGCTCTGTTTTTTGGAGGTTTGAAGGCAGTGCATGTTGTTCTGAATGGAGGAACCCAGTCAATAAATAGTTTATTATTAGTTTTAATCAGGCTCTGATTTGTAATCCGATTTAAACCTTTTTACTTATTCATTTTTGGCAGATGATGAAACTGTATCGTGTTGTTGTGTTGTCTGTGTTTGCTGATTTTACTGTGTGTAATGTTGAGAGGTTTTGGCATGTCTCTACTCCTGCTCTCTCTCTCTCTCTCTCTCTCTCTCTTTCTCTCTCTCTTTCTGTCTTGACATGTCAGTTGCGTAACAGGTAAAGTTACTATCTCCAGTTTCTTTTTCTCCTTCATTTTCTCTCTCTCGCCCTCTGTCTCTCTCACCCTCTCTCTCGTGCGCCTTCTCTCTCTTTCTCTCTCTCTCACCCACACTCTCTCTGCTATCTCCTTTCAGACAGACTTCCTTAGACTCTCATCACACTGTCTGTCAGCACTGAGAACAAATTTCTGTCTGTTTGTCTTTCTGTTTGTCTTTCGTATTAGTTTTTACCCTTTAAAGCCTCTCAAGCTTAACTGGATAAGAAGGTGGTACATTGGTCTGTCATAGGGGAATCCATTTAAAAGTTTTATTTTCAAACATTTTCTTATATTTAAAATAAATCCATTTGTTTTCAGTTAGTCTTGAGAGTGCATTATCTGAGTTTAGCTTATTTTGTATGTAGTTTCAGTTCTAGATTTTACATGTTGCTGAATGATGATCTTTGAAGTGCTAAAATGTAGGAATGGCACAATTTATTGCAACATTGTGATCTTGCAATTGGTGTCATTCCTGTTAATTTAATTTTTTCTTAACTTTTTTTATGTTTACTACTTGTATAGAACTCAGTGAAGATTTTTTTTGGCAATAAGAATTGTGCATCATGAAAATATCTTTAAATAGAGTTATATTATATTTTCACTGTATTGCGCAGCTCTGCTTTTACATCTAGAAGGGAAGGGGAAATTAACAGCAGCAGTGAGGGAGGGGTTACTAATTTGGAAATGAGGTAACTGACCTCAAATATTTGGGATGTTTTAATTTAATGATGTTTTAAATTAAGTTAGAATGTCCATATTTCAGGTTTAAAGGAAAAGTGGGTTCAGCTATTGCCACTGGAACTCCTTGACAGATCCTTTGGTTCTGGTTAAAATAAAAACGAAACTTTACATGAAGTGCTGCTCTTAAGCACACAAGCATCAGTTTAGCAAGGTACTGACCAATGTAAGATATAGATCACATTAAGAAGATAAACTTAAACTTGTTAACTAATTCAGACAAGAGCAAAGCAAATGTTTAACAACGGCTTTAAAGAATTTCTAAAATTTTAGCAAGGGCTCCACTAGTGTTATACACAGTATATACCCTTTTTGGTGCAATATAGAGCCCACACTCATAAAAATGCACATTTTCAGGTGAGTAAAAAGTGTGCAGGGCTGTGGATTTTTGAAGTTTAGAACACCAGAAGTGCCATTTATCAGAGAAAAAATGCTTTTTGTGGAACACATTTCTTCTTTTAGAGTAAAGTAATGTGAGTTATTGAAGATGCTATGGTGTATTAGTGTAGAGCAGAAGCACAGCGCAGTGTTCTACTTCAGTCTTTAAAATCTAATCTCTGTGATCTGACCAGTCAACTCAAAACAAACCGATCTTACAGTGAGTTACAGAAACAGAGAAGCTGAGGAAGCTCTGCCTGAGCCTGCCCTATTACTCAACCCTCAGGCTAGCTTACGCTCAGAATACCACTCAACCATAACCTCTCTCTCTCTTTCTCTCTTTCTCTCTCTTTCAACTACAGCAAGTTTAGCACATACTCATTACAAACTCTTGACTCTCCAAGTTCTGCTTTCTGATCTTTTCAGTGTGACTTAAAGCAACAGTGTCACTTTTACCCTAAAATAGCAGCTTCAAAGGCTATGTTCTGTGTTTATATGGCAGATAAAAGTATCCCAAATACAATATTTTTGGTGTGATGTAATACAGTTATTTATGTGTCAGTGTGAATGTCAAAACCACACTGAATCTGATATGTTCAATGCTGATTTGACCACTTTTATATGTAGTATTGAAAAACGATTCAGTCTGCAACTCCGTCTGATCAGCCAGATCAATATTCATGTGACTTTTCAGTCAACGAGAAGGAAAGTGGGAGTAACTATATTACAAGAATTGTATTGCAATCACTCAGTTTTTAAAGAAACTGAAGAAACATAAAATTACCAAAATGCCCTGCATCATTGTCATCAAAGGTCAGTTTTAAGCTTACAAATGAAGTTTAAAGACATGAAAGACCCAAACTAAAGAAGTGGCCAAATACAGTGTACCCTTTCACACTGAGCTGTAACACATTCTTTGTGAAAAGCCCAGCTGCAGACACTGGAACTGCTTGTTAGCTCATGTGATGCTGGAGAAGATGAAACTGAAACTTCATGTGCAGCGCTGCTCTATAGCAGTGGTTCCCAACCTATGGGTCGCGACCCAACCTATGGGTCTCCAAAGATCCACGATGGGTCGCGAAGCCCTCTTGATTTTAAGGGGTTTAATTTTAATACTATATATAGTCTAGGGTAAGCAAAATTCGCCGCGCTGCGCTGCGCTCTCTCTGTCTCTCTCTCTGGCGCGCGCGCAGGCGCTCTCTCCGGAGCTGAATTCAGCGCGAGGCTGAATATAATAATATAAGAATGTAAAAAGTTTAGATAAATAAATGAAAATGAGCGAGGGCCTGTAAAGTTAATCAATTATTGTCCAATATTTGGACAGGTTGAGGTTTTGGTGAGCTGTTTTACTGATTTGAAACTGAAACTGAAACTGATATTATTCTTTTTTTTTTTTTTTTTTTTAATTATTTTTTATTCATTTTAAATAGTTGTATTATTTTATTGATCTAATTATTTTTTTCTTCATAAGATAAAAATTCCTTATGTTTTATGTATCAATTTTTCCTTTTTTACGTGTTTATTTTATTCATCTATAGTAAATGTCAGTTTTTATTTGTCATTTCTAATCCCCCCCCCACCCCAATTATACACTTACATCCTTTACATTGGGGGTGGGGGGGGCGGGTGTATGTTGGGTCACCAAAGCTTACAATGGTAAAAATATGGGTCCCTGAAGAAAAAGGTTGGGAACCACTGCTCTATAGCATATGAGCATCAGTTTAGGAACATGAATTTCTCCAATCTCAAATCTGTGGATAAACACATTTAATAATAGTGTAAACAGCATAAAATAAACTTTGGTTTGATTTGGTAAGCAAATCAGATTAAGGCTACTTTGCCTGCTGTGTGAACATAGCCAAAAAAAGAATAGTAGAATAGTGTACCCCGGGCACAGAATGCTGCCAACTCCATTACGGAACTCTGGCGACATGAACAGGACAATGCTCGTCTGAAACCTGAAACACACTATTATATTTATATTAGTGTCAAAAAAAAAAAAAATCCTGTAATATTTCTCTACTGCCTCATCCACATGCTTCTCTCACTTTCAGTGGCGCTTCTGTATTCCCCATCTTGTCCAGAAAGGCATGTGTAAAGTGTATCCTTTAATGCTGACTTAAAGTGCAAGCAAGAAATGTCAATTCTCGTTAACAGATTTTCTCTTTCTTTCTCATTTTCCCTTAAAGGATGAAAGCATTCCAAGAAGAGGGAGACTTCAGAAGAGGTGAGCAGTCATGATTTATCTGTGCTTTTAATATGTGTGCATATCACATTATGCTGTTTTAGTTTAGTCCGTTCAGCTGAGATGTGCAGGTCGTTTTCACTTCATTTAACTTTCGATAAGCTTTTCTCACCACTGCCTGGCCACCAGTAACACATCTCAATCCGCAACACATCTACCCCAGTGAAGCTACTGCTTTAACTCTCATTAACACAGTCTCCATAAATTGTGGATTACCGTTCAAGTTGTGAGCTGCTGGGTTATAAGATATACATATAATAACATAAAATTATATTTTATTAGCAAATTGTACAGTAATATTTATAATATTCCATCTATAAATCTTATTAGCAAGCCAGAAGCCAAAGTAAAGCTATAAAAATGTAGAATATTGTATAATTATCATTGTATTGTATATTATCAAAAATCTCCCCCAAAAATATTGCTTAATTTATAGTAATTAACCCTTTCAGATCTAAATTATGTCCAATAATGATGTAAAGTAAAAACATATTTTATACTAATAATATTAATAATATACTTATATAAAATCTATATAAACATTAAATTCAATTAACTTAAATACTGAATTGCTATTTTAATGTCCATTGCATTGGAAGCCTGTGTGTGACATTTTTACTTTATATTTTGATTTTGATTTTCTGGTTGGCTCAAGTTCTTTCATACCGTATTGTCTGAGTTGCTATTATTTATATATATATATATATATAAATTCTGTGCACTTTGGACTATGTCAGGGTAACTGCCCTGTAGACTCTTCTATTTCTTCCATAAGTTATTGGTGATTATATGGTACAATGATCCTGTATTTAATTACTCAACTAATATCTGACCATTTCTGCCTGCGTATCCCCCTTCAGAGAAAGCTTTGCGCTGGTTAAAGGGGCGGTGCTTCTGTTAGAGGAAGGAGATCATCATGAAATCACACCCCCTCTATGTCCCAGCCCCGACTTTAGGGGCGGAGCCTCAGACACACAGCATTGTCATTTACGGGCCATGATTTCGTTGCTGCGGCCGGAGGACTCAGTCAAACTGGTGAGTAACTGATGTACATACCTGATTGCAATACCTACAGTATACACATAGCTCCGCTTCCAGTCAGATAAGTTGTGTTTTGAGGGGCGGGGTTTATATAATTCACTGATCATTGAGTGTGAATAAACCGCTCTGTGTGTCCTCCAGGCCGTGCGGTTAGAGACTATAAGTCCAGTCCGGTTGAGGTATTTGCTTATAGTAGCGACATCCAGCCGGAGACAGGAGAGTCTACTACTGGGTATGGATTTCCCCCACAACAACAGGTCAGACTTTTTTAAAATATTATTTCTAATCTAGCAGCAGTAGTTAGGGTGTTGGGGCATTAGAGCTGTGTATTGGAATCACTCTGGTGATTTTATCCATACAATGATACAGGGGTTACGATAGGGTTTCAGTCATTGCAGACATTTAATTAAAAATACACTGCCTGGCCAAAAATTGCAACACGCATTCACTTTAGCATTGTTTTGATAAACTTTTGCAATGTCACAAGATTTATTTTGCCTTAATTTTTCACCAGGACTTGCATTAATGATGGTAGAGTTTGACCGCTGTGCAAATCCTTCTCCAGAACATCTCAAAGATTCACAATGAGATTAAAGGTCTGGACTCTGTGGTGAACAATCCATGTGTGAAAATGATGATCTCATTCTCCCTGAACCACTCTTTCACAATTCCAAACTGAATCGTGCCATCAGGGAATAAAAAAATCCATTGATGGAATAACCTGGTCTATATTCAGTATATTCAGGTAGTCAGCTGACCTCATTCTTTCAGCACATACTGTTGCTGAACCTAAACCTGACCAACTGCAGCAACCCCAGATCATTTGCTTTTTTTTTTTTTTGCCCGCCACCACTCCCCCCTTTTCGGAGGACTATTTAAGACTTTATTTTTATTGTTTATTGGTTGAGGAAGGGTAGGGAACAAATTATAAAGAGGAAGGTAATGAGAATGGGGAAAAAAGAGAAAAGAAAAATAATAATAATACAAAATAGGAAAAAGAAAAAAATCAAACAGAGATGGGTGGAAATAGAGAATAAGCTTAAATGTTGGTAGAGAATGATTCAGTAATTAGTGGGACCATCAAAAATAAATATTGATGGGGAAAAAAAAGTGTTGCTTTGTTATGTATTTTTGTAGGTGTGTGTGTGTAGGTGTGTGTGTGTGTGTATGTGTTTGTTGGGAAGACAGTAGTGTTGAGTTGGGTATTGGATCTCAGTTAAGCTGTTTTCATGGTGGATTGGTTGATTTTGTGGGTTGATTACTGTTGGAGGAAGGTAATGGATGTTCAGATTGAATTGTATTCAGGGATTTTATTTTTGATGAAAGCAGTAATTTTTTCCATGGATATATGATCAATTAATACATTTTTCCATTGGTTAATAGTGATGTTGTTTTTTGACTTCCAGTTCATGAGGATAGTTTTCTTGGCGATGGTTAGAGCTGTAAGTAAAGCAGTCGTGGTTGATTTTGTTGTGCTGATGATTGCTGTTGTGTCTCCTAGTAAACATAATTCTGGGGATAGAGGGATAGTGGTATTCAAGGATGCAGTTAATATTCTGATAATTTCTTGCCAAAAGTTTTGTACGGGTGTGCAGTGCCACATGGCGTGGATGTAGTCATCTGTGGTGTTTTGGGTGCAGTGTGAGCAATTTTCAGAATCAGTAAAACCCATTTTAAACATCTTTTGTCCGGTGTAGTATGTTCTGTGGAGAACTTTATATTGTATAAGCTGTAGATTTGCCGTTGTGATTATGTGAAGGTTATTTTTACATATCTGTATCCAGAAATCAGAATCGGGGGTGATGGATAAATCTTCTTCCCATTGTTTAGGTGGGAGTGTTATTTTTGGGTCTGGTTTTGGTATTGATTTATAAATTTTAGACAAGCGTTTTTTTGGAGAGGATATGTTAATAATGTCGATTATTGCAGATGGTAATTTTAATTTGTTTTCAGTCTATTTGATTTTGGAGCTCAGCAGTGATGTTAACTGGTGAAATTCGAGGAAATGATTGCTTCCAATGCCAAAATTCTGGGTGAGATATGGGAGAGATACCATGGTGTTGTTGTGGAATATATGTTTAAGATGGGTGATTCCTTTATCGCTCCAGGTAGTGAAGTGGAATGTTTCTTTAATCATAAGATCAGTTTTATTCCATATGGGTGAGTTGGTGCTTAGTGAGAGAGTGGAGTTTGTGATTTTGTGAAATTTCCACCAAGCTGTCAAAGTTGTTGCTATTGTTAAAATGTTGAAGCAGGCATGCTTTTTGAGTGTATGAGTGATGAATGGTAAGTCTGCTATGTTAATATTTTTGCTTAGGGTTTGTTCTACGTCTATCCATGTACTGTCAGTCTGGGAAGGGCTTATCCATTTTAATATATATTGTAATTGCGTTGCGAGGAAATAGTTGTAGAAATTTGGAGCTTCTAAACCTCCCTGGGTTTTGGAATTTTGGAGTGTGGTAAGTTTAATTCTAGGTGGTTTATTTTTCCAATAGAATTTAGAGATAGCTGCGTCTAAGGATGTTAGCCATTTAATGGGAGGTTCGACAGGAAGCATAGAAAATAGATAATTGACTTTGGGTAATATCGTCATTTTGACTACTGCTATTCTGCCTATAAGGGAAATGGGAAGGTTTGTCCAGCGTTGGAGATAGTCACGTACTGTTTTGAGAAGGGGGGGGTAATTAAGGTTGGGTAACTCTGACAGCTGGGGGGACACTTTTATGCCCAGATATGTGATAAAGTCGGTGTTCAGTGGGATAGGGTGTGTCTGAATTGGGGTGTTATATATGTTTGTATTTAATGGTAGGATAGTGGATTTAGACCAATTAATGGAGTAATCTGAGATTTTGGAATATTGATCGATGGTTTTAATTATTTCTTTTATTGAGGTTGACGGGTTTTGCAGGAAAAGTAGAATATCATCTGCATATAAGCTGATTTTATGTTGGGGATGTGATGTCTGAATTCCTTTTATAATCATATTTTGTCGTATTGGTTCAATGAATATGGCAAATAAATGGGGAGAGAGGGGGCATCCTTGTCTAGTACCCCTGTGGAGAGTGAAACCTTGTGAGATTATACCATTGGTGGTTATAGTGGCCATAGGTGATGTGTATAAGATCTTAATCCATTGTATAAATGAATCCCTGAAACCCAAAAGCCTTTTCCGCATCTAGGGTTATTATTGCTGTTTGTGACTTTTGTTCAGTAGCATACTGTATTATGTTAATTAGTCTACGCATATTGGTGGAGGAGTGTCTGCCTTTAACAAAACCTGTTTGATCGGGGTGGATTAGATATGGAATAACTGTTTCTAGTCTATTTGCTAATGTTTTGCTTATAATTTTAATGTCTGTGTTGATAAGGGATAGAGGTCTGTAACTAGATGGAATGGTGGGGTCTTTGTTAGGTTTGAGGTGAAGGGAAATTGAAGCCGTATTCATACCAGTGGGCAGTTTCATTTTATGTTTGGTCTCTTTTAACACTCTTCCAAAGAGTGGAGATAGTATTGGCCAAAAATGTTTGTAGAATTCAGCTGGGAAACCGTCCGGACCTGGGGCTTTATTGTTAGGTATTTGGTTTAGTGCTTTATGGGTTTCTTCTAATGAGATTGGTTCATCTAGAGTATATTTTTGTTCTTCTGTTAGTTTGGGTAGTTTTATATTTTCCAAAAAGGTGTTGATATCTTCTAATTTTGGGTCATGGTCTGATGAATATAGTATAGATTTGTGAAGTAATTTCGGAATGTGCTGTTGATTTCATCAGGGTTCTGAGTGATCAATCCTGTTGGGTCTTTGATTGCTGGAATGGTAGTTTGGTAGATCATTTGCTTTATTAAATCCAGGTGGCGACTTTTTTTTTTTTTTTTTGCCCAGGCAGTGTACTAGCTAAAGAAAAAAGTGTGTCTACCATATTTGGTAGCACATTTCTGGCTTTTCCATTCCACATGAATGTCAGTGGTAGAAGATGGCTAAAATTAGACCATGCTACTTAAGAAGAAAAGCACAGATACCTCAAAAAAATTGTGTTTGTGGGTATCTTAAATTATCATTCTATCTAGTCAAAAAGCTTCAGATTTATGTGGTTGGCACTAACCAGCTCTTAGGAAGATAAGTGTTAGCCTTTTTGACTGTTTACTAATCACTATGTGCTGCTTAGCAGCTCTGTCCATTCGAACACCTACAGTTTTAAATCTTTTCATGTGTTTTTCATAATAATTCTGTTTTCTCTGAAGCATTATACAATCTGTGCTTACTAAAAAGGCAACACAAATCCACAGAATAAATAGCATATCCCTTTTTTTAACCAGTTTCTTGTATGGATATTTTGTTAGCTTAGCTATACCGCTTACAAGTTAGGACATATTCCACCAATAGAGAACTCACAAATAGCACATCTGCTTTTAATTAAAATGGGTGACCGTATTCCTTTTTATTTGTCACAGCTAAGTGCAGCGTTTAACACTGAGAGTTCCTGTAAAGCACACATTAAAACCTAGAATTTCATAATGCTACGTATAAAAGTTTTATATCTACTGACAGAAGGAGCACTAATTTGTTAACCAGGTAGTTAGCTAAGGTACACTAAGCTAACTGTCTAGAAGGGATGATGTCAGTCAGTTGTTGGCAGTCATATATTTAATGCTATATTAATGGCTGGTTGATGTTGATGGTTGCGTGAAAGTTTATATACAGAACTATTTTAGTTGTTATAGTTTTAGAACTTAATAGCAAAAGCACTGACAGTATTGTTAACTGTGGATGGTAGTATTTATTGTAGGACTAATTGTTTACAGTTTAAAAATATAAGCAGTTAAATGCTGAAATATTAATCAGTACAGTTACAGTATATCAGCTGTAATCAGCTCTGCAGGCTTCTACTGTTACTCTCCAACTGGTCTTAGATTAGCCTTGTTTCTGCTTAGTGTGTGTTTGTGTGTGTGTGTGTGTGAGTGGTGTGGTTGCTATGTAAGTTGCTGTGTATTACTTCCTGTACAGTGTGGTCATAAGTGAGAAAATCAGCACTATAAAACAAGCTCGTTTGATCTGTACGATATATTAACTCCAGATTAGATCCTCACTGTCTGATCACCAACTCACAACCTCTTCTGGTTTACATGCGTCCCAAATCTCATCAAATTCAAAATCAAATTAGAAATACAGTTATGATAAGTAAATACTTAAAACTTATTTATGAATTAATGTCACTTTTTGTGTTTAAATTATTAAAAAAATAAATTTTAATTCTTATTCTGTCTCTTTCTCTCTCCAAGTGATCATTGCACTATTGGCCTGGTCTTGCCAATATGGAGCGATACGCAGGTGTATTTGGATGGTGACGGGTAAGAATATGCATTATTTCACACAATACCTTTCATAAAGTATTTTGAAATTAATATTTTTTAGTATCTCTTGACTAGTATCTATTAGTTGTAATGCACCACTTTGTGCATCTTTCAGGGAAACCCCTGTTAGCAAAGCATTAGGGTGCAGCCAATCAAACTAAAGACATTGGGGAAGGGAAGGGGCTTATGCTATGCATACTTCTACTCTAAAAGACTTTTTATTTGTTTTGCTAGAAGGCTGCACTCTTTCATTTGAACTATGTAGAATCATTATTCTATTATTAGTGTATTAAATGTAAAGTGTTAAGATAAGATAAGATAAGATAAGATAAGACTTTATTGATCCCCCAAGGGGGAAATTGACTTGCTACAGCAGCAAGACAAAATCAGTGTGCATATTCAGTAACTAAAAAGTATACTTCTATTTAAATAAAAAGTAAAATACTAAAAATAAAAAGTACTAAATACTAATATACATAGGAACCAGAGAAAATATAGAATTTAATATATTACTGTAGGCTATTATTGTACAGATAAAAGTAAAAAATATGAGCATTGTTGTATTGTAATAGTAGTGCAAAGCAGCGGTTTAAATCCTGCAAATAGTGTTCATATCAATATTTACAAGAACAAACTATGCAGTTACAACACACAGGTTGTTGTTTACATGCTTGTAATGATGCATGTGATCTTAAGGTTTTTCTACAAGCTAAAAAGGGTACTTTGTGAAGTACGGAATGTGAATTAATAGTTCACATTTCTTGTAAACTCTAATTTCCTCTTTCTTTCGCTTTACGTCTGTCTGTCTGTCTAACTGTCTGTCTTTCAGGGGTTTCAGTGTAACATCTGCTGAAGTCACAAGAATATTTAAACCCGTATCTATACAGACGATGTGGTGAGTTTATAAAGCAGACACACTTTAATGTACACTATATATCTAAACTTAATCTGTAGTCAGTATATGACTCCGTTGCAGTCATTCTGATAGTTGTCCTATAAAACTATGTTTTGGGTATTTTTTTAAGTTTATTCTAATGTTATGTGGATATTTACAGGTATACACTCTGATTGAGAATTTGTCATTATGTTTATTGTTTTTATTTCTGTGCTTATTATTATTGTTGTAAGGTCTGTGCTGCAGGCTCTGCATGGGTGCTGTGAGCGGGCGGTGCGAGGGAACGTTATCCCGGGCTGTGGGCTGGACTGGGCTCAGCACTACCGGCAGCACGTGGAGTCGGACCAGCACTGCCTGAACGAGTGGATGGTGATGACCGGTCTGGAGTCCGTACGCAAGGCCAGCAAAGGCAGCTCGACCGAGAGAGAGGCGGTGGAGAGAGAGATTAAAGCTCAGCTCAGGGACATCATGAGGACTGAAGACCTGGAGAACATCACCTCCAAACAGGTGAGAAGTTAGAATTTTAACCTCATAAACAGTCGATAAGAGAAGAGGCACATGTTTATGGTTTTCCTAATTAGTTATCAATTGTATTGTGGTCAGGTAATAAAAAAAAAACTAACTGATCACATTCATCATCAGAGTAGTTTTAAACTGTACAACTTAGTTCAATTTAAGCTGAGGAGTAATTTAATAAATAACTGGCGTAGATTAAAGCTCCTTGTAATGAACAGCAGGCAATAAGAGATGCTGTAAATACTATATATACTATATATATATATATATATATACTATATATATATAAAAAGTTTACTCCAAATTAAATAAAATAAAATGGTCCAAAAATTTAATATGTATGTATGTATATATTAAGTATGTATGTAAAATGACTGTATTTAGTCAATACAGACATTTTTGTAAACATTTTTTCATTTTTCATATTTTCTGCCCTGGGACTTTTATTATGAAGCCTAAAAGAGTGCATTAGTTGTAATGGCTAACTGCTAACTAGGGCTGGGCGATATGGCCCGAAAATATTATCACGATATTTCATGGTATTTTCGCGATAACGATACTTTTGGCGATAAGACAAAACACTGAATAATAAAAATATATATATATATATATATATATATATATATATATATATTTCAAGAATACACTACTGCTAGAAAATTAAAATGAAATTTTATTATTGCATATAATATTATATAATTTTTGTATATATATATATTTTTATCAGATTTGTAATAGAAGTCAATGATCCAGAATGTCATGATACTAATAATAATATTAATGCCCTCCAAATATCTCCATATATCCAGGATTAAAGTAAAATAAATTATATAATCTGTCTCTAGTAAATATATTTAATGGGAAATGAGAACAGTGTGAATTTTTCTTTTGCTAAAAACAGTAAAAAAAATTGTAGGTGGGCGATATGGCACGATATTTCAGGGTCTGATATTGTTCACGATATTCAAAAATGTTGGCGATATTATTGCATAGGATATGATATTGCACACCCCTACTGCTAACTATTTTCCAGTTTTTGATATCAGAATAATGTCCCTGTGCTGGCTAGATATGAAGGGATGGAAATTAATGTGTTAATGTTGTTTAATTAATTTATTAACTGTGATTAATGTGTGTTTGTGTGTGTGTGTGTTTGCATGCATGCATGCATGTTTATAGGTCCGATCTTCGCTGGAGTCCAGGATAGGCCTGGATATGAAGAACTACAAGGAGTACATAGACAATGAAATGATGGTCACCATGGCACAGATGGACAAACCATCCAAAATATTAGACTATCTTTACCTGGTAAGTATATTGCATACATAGGGTTGATTTTTACGTAGAGATGAACAGAGATGTATATTGTCAGCCAAGGACTTGACTGTATGCTCTCCACTTTGCTATTCCCTCTGCTAATGCAGTTTGTCTTGTTTATTAGGGTTCTGAGTGGAACGCAGCTAACTTCGAGGAGCTTCAGAAAAACAAGTAGGCTAAATGAAACTGTCTGATTACTGGATAGGAAACTGAATATTTTAGTTTATATTGGATCCTTGAGTTAAAACACTGACTGTGTTCATGTTTTTTTCCTTATTTATAGTGTGGGCTATATCCTAAATGTCACAATGGAGATCGACAACTTCTTCCCAGAATCCTTCACCTACATGAACATCAGAGTTTATGATATAGAGGCTACAGATCTTCTCTCACACTGGAACAACACGTACATGTTCATCAATGAAGCACGGTAAAGCACACACTGCTTTATTCTGCTTCATTCCATTCTAGCAGAGACCCCCAATATATGCGTAGTAGGGGTGGGAATCGTTTACTATCTCACGATTCGATTCGATTCCGATTTTGGGGGCCACGATTCGATTCAAAATCGATTTTTGATTCAAAACGATTTGAATTATAAAAATTTCTGCTTCTGGCTTATGAATCTTATTGAAAAAAAACCCTCCATAATATACACTGGTCCTGGAGCAAGTAATGTGTTACAAAAACAATAAAATGTGCAGGAATGTGGGTCCTCAGTGACAGAGAAATCACTGGGATATCACAATGACGTTAATGAACAATAAATAAATAATAAATAACACTGCTTTATTACCAGGCTACTAGCGGTGGTGTGTAGGTGACGCTGCTGGGCTGATGTGATGATAGCAGTGAAGCGCTAAAGTTCAGGAGCAGCTGCTGATTAACTAGTTAACTTTAAGGTCGTTGTATTTCTTCAGAAAGGGGGCAGGAGGTGGAGAAATTAATTCATATTGTCCATTCCTTAATTCCTCTGTGATGAGGAGCTGAAATTAGCTCTGATTAGCTTATTGTTATTTTTCCGTTCCGCCTTAAATGCTGCAGCCCGCTGCCACCTGTAGCGTTATTTAAGGTGGAACTGGAAAGTTAGCTAGTTAGCTAGCTAACAGTTACTGAAACTAACTACTAGCGATCTTTTTTATGCTTGTTATGAAGCATTCTGCCATAAAACATTGAAACTACACGTTAATCTAAGGTAATATAGTGCTTGTTCTGCCATCTTACCGGTGATTCTCAAACACCTACGCTCTGTGTGTGTCTGGAAGATCTCCGTTTGAAGGGACAAGCCCTATCCCCAGGGTTGCCAGGTCCAACAAAAATACCCAGCCCAAAATCAGTCTAAAACCCGCCCCTCAGAATCGATTTTGGGACATTTTAAATCGATTCTGAATCGTAGTAAATGAGAATCAAGATTCTTATGTGAATCGATTTTTTGGCACACCTCTAATGCGTAGCCCATGTAGATCACTAGCTGACTTTAGAGCATAAATAAATACAAGTAATTAAGTCAATAAAATCCTAACTGAGGTTTTAATTAGACACATTTCCCCACTGTTCTTTATTTTTGTTATGGAAAAAGAAGATTATACAGGCAAAATGAAATGCTACAGAATATGTTTGAACATAAGACTCCGGCCCCACCCACTTCTGGTTTACACCTGTACACTGCACAACTGCAGTGTTTTATCTGAGCAGCCTCAAACTATACATTTATATAAATAGATTGTTTGTTTGATCGATAGATAGATAGACTATATGCCTAAATGTTAGTAGACACACTCTTACACAGCTTGTCTAGCCCCACATTAGTATTGCCAAAAGAATAGGACTCTCTAGAGAGAGTAAACAAACAGGAACCTGTTGGCAATGTGCCTAATGTCAGGTGTGTGCTAGAGGGGCATAAAGCCCCCCAGCATTGAGGTGTGGAGCAGTGGAACTGTGTTCTTTGAAATGATTGAGCTCCATGGGGAGTTGGGAGTTAGGAATAAAGAGGTGAGGCCAACATCATTTAACATACTGACCTTATTAATGCTGCTCTTGTTGACCTCAGTGAAGCTGGCCCCTCATATTATTAGAAATGAAATAAAAATATGTCCATTGGTTAGTGCTGCGTTTGTGCTGGTTTGTGCAGCAAAAATTAACGTTTGTGCTGTTATCGTTTTTGAGATATTAAACATTTAATTTTCTGACCTGTTATGTAACCCAGCCCCTCATTTGTGGCCAAATCGCACCAAAGTGGTCTCATTGGTTAGTGCTACGTTTGTGCTGGTTTGTGCAGCAAAAATTAACATGTGTGCTGTTATCGTTATTGAAATATTAAACATTATATTTATTACCTGTTATGTAACCCAGCCCCTCATTTGTGGCCAAATCGCACCAAAGTGGTCTCATTGGTTAATGCTGTGTTTGTGCTGGTTTGTGCAGCAAAAATTAACGTTTGTGCTGTTATCGTCATTGAAATATTAAACATTATATTTACTGTTAACCTTATTGAGATATTAAACATTTAATTTCTGACCTGTTATGTAACCCAGCCCCTCATTTGTGGCCAAATCGCACCAAAGTGGTCTCATTGGTTAGTGCTACGTTTGTGCTGGTTTGTGCAGCAAAAATTAGTGTTTGTGCTGTTATTGTTATTGATTTTTGGAAAAAAATATTGAATAGGTGTGAAGCTGGCCCCTCATATAATCAGAAATGAAATAAAAATATTTCCATTAGTTAGTGCTACGTTTGTGCTGGTTTGTGCAGCAAAAATTAGTGTTTGTGCTGGTATCATTATTGAGATATTAAACATTATATTTACTGTTATTGACATATTAAGCATTTAATTTCTGACCTGTTATGTAACACAGCCCCTTATTTGTGGCTAAATTGCACCAAAGTGGTCTCATTGGTTAGTGCTACGTTTGTGCTGGTTTGTGCAGCAAAAATTAACGTTTGTGCTGGTATCATTATTGAGATATTAAACATTATATTTACCGTTATCATTACTGAGATATTAAACTATTTAATTTATTACCTTTTTTGGTAAGGCCAGATTTCATCAAAGTGGTGTTGTTTTTCTAGTGCTGTGTTTGTACTGGTTTGTGCTATTAGAATAAATGTTTAATGGGTGGCATTATCCAGCCCCCCAATACAGCCCAAACCACAGTGGTCTCATTCAGCAGTGCTGTAAAAATAAAGGTTTCAGGTATTTTGATTATTCAGCTACAGGAAAAACAATATTTATTTACACATCTAATAAAGCACAGATGAATGTCTTCAGGTGACATGACTGTTCATGGTAAAAACTTATTTACCATGGTAAAAATTGCTCCTGCACTTAGCATATATTTAACAGACTGCCATGTTAATGCCTTTTAACCGGGCTGAGTGCCTTTTTGTGAGCACTAACCACACTGATAAATGAGGGGGGCTGGGTGATGTGTGTAAATAAATATTGGGTAATGCCACCAATTAAATATTTTTTTATCTAATAACTCTCATAACTAAACTTGCACAAACATTTATTCTAATAGCACAAACCAGCACAAACACAGCACTAGAAAAACAACACCACTTTGATGAAATCTGGCTTTAGATGAGGGGCTGTGTTACATAAAAGGTAATAAATTAAATAGTTTAATATCTCAGTAATGAGAACAGTAAATATAATGTTTAATATCTCAATAACAATAACAGCACAAACCAGCACAAACGTAGCACTAACCAATGAGACCACTTTGGTGCGATTTGGCCACAAATGAGGGGCTGGGTTACATAACAGGTAATAAATATAATGTTTAATATTTCAATAACGATAACAGCACAAACGTTATTTTTTGCTGCACAAACCAGCACAAACGTAGCACTAACCAATGAGACCACTTTGGTGCGATTTGGCCACAAATGAGGGGCTGGGTTACATAACAGGTCAGAAAATTAAATGTTTAATATCTCAAAAACGATAACAGCACAAACGTTAATTTTTGCTGCACAAACCAGCACAAACGCAGCACTAACCAATGGACATATTTTTATTTCATTTCTAATAATATGAGGGGCCAGCTTCACTGAGGTCTCTTGTTGCTGAATCTGATATAATGTAATCCGATTCTCCCAGTAAAGCTTCTGAAATCCAGTACAAAAATCTTCTCTGGACAGTAGAGACAGTTACTCAACAAAAAGCTAAATCAACTCTTTTTAATACCCTTAACTTCAAAATAAAGGCTAAATCAGAAGATGTCCCAATACGTTTGTACATCTGTCTATTGATGCATCAATGAATTTTTGTATATGTCTGCTTTATCTAGATTATGGAATGTGTGTTTTATAATTTTCACGTTGTGTGATGCAGGAAGAGCGGGCAGGCGGTATTGGTTCACTGTAAAATGGGCGTGTCTCGCTCCGCCTCCACGGTGATCGCGTTCCTGATGAAGCAGCAGGGCTGGCTTTTAGACTACGCTCTCAACCACGTCAGAGAGCGCCGGCCCATCGTCCAGCCCAACGAAGGCTTCCTCAGACAGCTGCAGACTTACAGTGGGATCCTGAGTGCCAGGTTAGACCCACACACACTCTGGGGGCATCTTCTTTTACCATCTGAGCATTCCTAACGAAAACCCCCACTAAGAGAGTTGGTTTTTGATTGTAATGCGAAAATATAAATAATAAAATATTAAAGTATCTTTATCTGACCCTGATTGGCAGTTGTTGCACTGCACCCCTTTTTAGATGCTATTAGGATGAAAGATACATAAAACATAGACTTCTATAGAGGAGAATACCCACTTAAGAATATGCTCCCCATTTGTTGGACACTAGAGGGCGCTCTCAAGTCCAAAATTCATCAACACAGAACCGTAATAAATGTTTCAGTACTGAAAACTTAATTTTTAAAGCTTTTACACTATAGTTATAAACCTTTTAAATGTGCTCTAGTGCTCACTGTAGCAGTAATGCTAGCATCTTTACTGCCTAAAACCCATTTACTGTAGAAACATGAAAATATACAGCCATGTTCTCTTTGCATTTTTTTACTAAAGTATTTATACTACTTTGTTAGGTAAAAGAATATCCTGGGCAAGTGATTAGACACTATTTTACATTTAAGTTTGTAGCTTTAGCCGTTCATCTCCATGCACCCCCATTCATAAAGGAATTCTTCGCAGGCTCCCTTTAATGATTTGCAGTCATTTTTTGATAAAACAGAGGAAACCGGCTCTCCATAAACCAGTATAACCCATTAATATGATATTAGGATAAAATAAAGTATATAAATTTACTGAAACACACTGGTGTTTTTTCTTTCCTGTGTGATCTGCAGTAAACAGCGCCACAGTGCCCTCTGGAGGCGGAGGTCTAAATCAGAATCCCAGCAGACAGCCGCCAAGAAAAAAGACCGGGAGGCGGAGAGCGAAGGGGAGCAGGGGGACGATGAAGAGGAAGAGGAGGAGAGCCCTGAGGAGGAAGAGAGCTTTGAGGAGGAAGAAAAAGACGTAAAGTTTTTTTTTTTTTTTTTCCTAAATGTTTTTAAAATATTGCCATTAGTTATATATATATATATATATATATATATATATATATATATATATATATATATATATATATATATATATATATATATATATATGCAGGTATTACTTTGCTAAGCCACTACTAAAGGTCTTCAAATGTCTTCAAGTCAGTCTCTCTCTCTCTCGCTCTCTATTACTCTTTCTTTCCCTCTCAGGTGTTCGAGGAGCTGCCTAACAATACACCTGATGCTGCAATGGGAGGAACACTCACACCAAACCCCTTAATTACAATCCAGGACAGCGACAAGGTCAGTACTCTTCAGACATAACTTGACATTTTGCTGTTTAAATAATGTAATTCATAATGTAATGAAAACTAATGACCTTCTGTGTTATATTAATAATTAAATTAAATATAATTATTTTCATAAGATATTAACTCTGTTTCAGTGTAGTGTAAAATTAGATGGTAACATAACTTTTTTAGATCTTAGTCAAAAAAGTTAGACAAATAATACTGACTCTACCTACTTACACTGAAGTTATAGAGAGTGTTGCTTTTGAATAAGCTCATCTACATACATCAGTCTTTAATGCACAGTAAGATTTTAAGGGATTCTTTCTCTTTTTATTTTCTTCTTTCTTCTTTTTCCTGATTTTTTTTCTACATCTCTGTTGCTTTTTCTCTTTTTTATGAATCAATCACTTTTTTTTTTTAACACTCTCTTCCTTCTTCTTACATTTCTCTGAATCTCTCTCTCTCTCTCTCTCTCTCTCTCTCAGGTGTGTCCGAGTCCAAACAGAAGTGGTAGGATGGACCTGTTCTCTCTCATGCAGTCTATCCAACTGGATGATGAAGAGCGCTTGAGTGATAAAGAGGTAACAATTCTGCTAATCTTCCTCTAGATGATTAGGGGAGATTTAAAATAAAGATATAAATCAGTTGAAGAGTAAAATGCCAGTTTTACTGCAGTAGTTTCTGAGACATTTTTAGATTACTGCTTCTTTAGTTGACAGTTTACAGTAAACAAATGTTTGAGATGTGCTTCTATTGCATAACCTACTAATGGAAGAAGGAGCAATTTGAGACAGTTGAGGTTTTCACAGATAAATTTTTCTACATGTACTTCTGAAAGGTTTTTGTACAAAATTCATTGTCAAAACTGGCTGCCACTGTGTAAATGCCAGAAAGTGATCTGTGATGGGTGAGAGAGCTTATGTCAGCAACAAAAAATAACTACATTAGAGGGTAAATAATTTTTTTTTTGCATTTTTGTTTTGCTTTGTGTGTTTTAAATAGGTTTCAGATAATCAATTAATTCCCACACAGCTGAGCAATTGCATTCATGTGTACGAGTTAGCGTTAGCTTGCTATCAGCCACTATAAATTAAAGAAGCACACGTGACTCTATCTGAGATCAGTGAGCAATCACCAAATTACTCCTTTAAACCAACTCTAATTAAAACTTATACTCAGAATCATCTTCTATTAATACAGAATCCTGCAGCCCAGAGGCGATCGCCAGCACAGCGTAGACGGAGTCACAAACGACGAGCCTTAACCTACCAGAGAGCACACATAGATGTTTCTCCAGAACCAAGCAGCCTGAACCGGAACCTGAACCAGGACCAGGACCAGGACCAGGACCAGGACCAGGACCAGAACCAGGACCAGGACCAGGACGAACCCGAAGAACCGGCAGAGCAGCCTGAAGAAACCAACAGCGGCTAACATGGCAGATGAATGGTAGGAGGAGCTTAAGAAAAAAAGACACTGTCTGGGAGAGCGAGAGCGAGTACTGTTTATGATGCACACAGTTTTATCTGTTTCCTGTCAGTTTAATTTTATTATTAATTATGGGTTAGTGATGGTCAAGGTGTGTTTAAGCTTGTTGAGATCAAGTTCTGAGAGAGTCGGCTGCCTGCACACCTAATTCCACTGTGTTCACTAATCCAGCAGTTCACACACACACTTAATGTGACCACACACACACACACACATACATACATACATTGCGGTAGATTTGCTTTATCTGCAGCACACTTTATATCAGGGATGGGGAACTGTGGTCCAATCACAAGGTGATATAATTACATCACAATATCCACTTTTTGAGTTTAGTTAGGATATTAGGATATCAGTACCTACAAAATAAAAGTGTGTCTTCTCTGATTTAGTACACGGGTTAAACAAACATTATAAAAAGTATCAATATTAGTTTTAAATTGCAGCACTACCAATACATTTTAATACTTAATTAATAAAACATTTTAAATGTATGAAACTGAAGATTGTTAAATTTTGTTCATTTGATTTAATTTAATTAAATAATTAACAATTAAACAGTAAATACACTTCTGAACATTGAGATACACATTCACTGTTTATTTGATTATTCAACATGTTCATAAATGGCATGATTTACCTTGTATTCCCCCAGTATATTAAATCCAGCAAATACATAGGAATTAATGTTAAGGATTAGTTCACTTACTGTCACTCTAGAACACTGGTTTCACCAGTGGTGCCTAGACTTTTTGATAAGGCAACTACTTTTTTCTAATAAATAATATTCTAATTAATACAGTTAAATAATATAAAAAAACGTGTACCGAAAAAGAAAAAAAAATGTTCTTAACTTGGAAGTAACTTCCAAGCATTTGAATTCGTCTATTTAAGCAAAATTATTTAAATACTGTACAAATCAGCTACAGGGTTTAAATAATGGAGAAACTAAAAATAGACATTTTTCATTACACAGCAGCAATATATACTAATACATTAAATCAAACAGGAGTATTATGTGATTATTTACACTTGCTTTATAAGTATTGTATCAATTTTAAGCTCAGTAAAGTGCATTGTGATGCGATTACATTTTAATGATATCATGGTGATTAATTGCATAACCCACCCCAGCTTGGAAACATCTTATTTATGTCTCACACACGCATACATGCGATCACACTTCCTGAGCCATACACACCTCACACCTCCTCACTGATTTTAATGCAGTATTAGAGAACATTTACTGATCTGAGTTCCCAGGCCCTGTATTATTATTATTATTATTATTATTATTATTATTATTATTATTATTATTATTATTATTTGTTTTTTGTTCTCCAAGCTAATTCTTAAAATTCATGTACTGTCTTTTTAATTCTATGCAATAAGTCTACTACATTCTCCTTTTTCCCTCCTCCTCTGGAACTGTGAAGCGCTATGCTGCCACTGTTGGCATGATAACTACATGATTATCTTTTTTTCTTTGATGTAAAGACAGTCTCTTAAATCATCTTTTTTCTTTATTTTCTTTTTCTTTCTTTTTAAATCACGCTTTACATCGCGATCATTAGCACTAATGCATCGGCTGAGCTACAGAATGTTTCTCTGCTTGAACCTGAGAACTGTAAACTTATTGAGAGTGTTAATGAAAGACTTTTGGGAGATGAGCCTTTGATGACGAGTCTGTGTGACTGTACATCTTGCCTGTATATGAACGCTGTCAACAGAAAGCTAAAGTCAGAGCTAGCTCATTCTGTTGTTGGCATCATGCTAATATTGGGAGCTTTGGAGGAACTCAATCTCTAAAAACAAATGTGTAATGTATATATATTTATCATTGAATCTTCTGTATTATGAGGTCATATTCTGTATTATGAGTAATTTGCTATGATGCATGCTAAGCTAACACTGCTGTGAACTGAAGCGATAAGACTAACTTCACTAAAACGCAATCCAACACACTTTGTCTAATTAGGTAATTTTAGTGTGTCTGAGAGCAGTAGATTACAGATTACAGTCACTAGTGTTGTTTTATAAAATTTCATTAAGACTATGGTGCACTATCAGTTCAGTACAAAGGTGTGTTGGCTTAGCATTTATCATCCATGAGGCATTATCATTTTTGACCTATGAAAGAGCTTCATAATTTTGAGGATCAAAAGACATGTGCATACATGATTAAATTATGGCTAGACATTTTTAACAAATTTGACATTTGAGATTAAACGTATGGGGGTTGAAATTTGTGTTTTTACCACAGAAAACCTTGTTTATTTTAATAGAAATCTAGCTCTGATCCAGAGTTCCTAATATCAAATTGATGCCTACTATAGAGTGACTCATGATTTTAGTGCTCTGTGCTGTATATTTCTTTCCAATTGTGCCATACTTTGAAATAATGTGACCTACCGGACGAATCAGTTCTGCCTTGCATCTCACAATCCTACTGTCTCAGTGCCTTTGGTTTGGGAGGGTGGACCAATATGAAATGTTGAAATGTTTTAATATGTTTTATAAATATATAAACAGTATAATGATGTCTTGACCAGTTGCAGATGTATAGTACCAGCTGGGGGTTTAGATGCACCTGTATAGAGAATGAATTTCCTTTATGTTTGCTAGTTTTCAGACATTCAGTGCTGTTTATTTACATTGGGATCATCTTTAATCTTGGACTACCAACTATACTTAATAAATATTCCCCGCTGGAAATGTATAAATTAATAGTCTAGGACTAGGCTTATGCTGTGTTCCATTTGAACTCGGATGTCTGAATTTTCAACTTCCAATTAAAATGCTCACCAGCCCTGACTTCTGAATCCAAGATGGTTTCACCAAACATCAACAGTAATTAAGTAGTATTAGTAGTATTATGCAGTTTATTATCACTTCTAGACGGTGCTAGATAACCGATAACTTGACACAAAAAGTGGAACATATTTGGTTTATTTGCCATAAAACACTGGTTAATCATTGGCAAACTTAATTTAATAAACTCAAAAGGCTTTAAATAGAACTATCTCTGGTATGACATCATTCCCAGTACCAAAATCCAATCTCCAAGTTCTAGATGGTTTTCCCCACTGTCTTTATTTTTAAACCCAAGTTTGTAGACCAGCCTCTCTAGAGTTCTAGGTTAGGAACCCTGGATTATTGGAACATTGCTGTGAGAAGAATTTGATTGTACTCAAAAAATGCCCAAAAAATAGAACTATAGCTGTTTATGATTTTTCTTTTTTTTAATAGTCTAAAATTATCAAAAATGTTTAAATGTAATGCTGGAAACTTGAGTGTGATGTCATTCCCAATACAGACACTCAACGATAAATGGAATTATCTATTTATCTCAATTTGGAAAATGTATAGATCAAATTTCTTATTTACGTACTAGTCCTGGCCTGTTTTTTCTTTCCTACAGAAAATCTTCCATGAGAAAAGTGCAGGACTCTGCTTAACTCCTTGTCCAGTAATCTGACCCTGTGTGTCCAGTAGTTTGACGACACCTGATCCTACAGTGTTCTAGTATTTCTTCTGGAATAAAATTATGGTATTAATAGAGAATTTGCTGCAGTAACAGTCCCTACTGTTCTGTGAAGCCTTTAAACTTGACGTGACTTTTGTAAGGGGGGATTTGATTGTACTGGAAACAAAAATTAATAAATCAAGCGCATCAGTGAGGGCTGATGTTTTTTCTGCCAACTTCATTTCAACATCACTTCAGAGACCCCCATAGCTCAATTTTGAGGAGTTTATATTCCTTTAGCCAATGATTGGCATTGAGTATGGCGACATAATGATCTTATGGTAAGCCCCTGTAGAATTCACTCATTAGAGGGGTGTGGATATAGCTTGTGCCTTTAAATCAGAATGTCTTCATCCAAGTATCGGGTGTGCCCAACCCTCAGCTGGTACTGTATGTTCTGGTTGAGTGTGTTGTTTGGTCCCTGAGTATTGGACAGTGTGCATGCTTTATGTGCTGTCGGCCTGCCTTTATGACCAAGCATGTACCTTGGGTATTTGTGTGTGAGAATGTATTTGATTGTTAATGTATTTTTGGCAATACAGTGTTCCTTTTTTGTTATATAAAACATGCTGGTCTTGATGGTGTTTGTGCCACTTAAGTAGAACCAGCTTCCAGATAAAAATCAGCCCAAGTTAACCCATAGACCCATAGAGTGTCTAATGTGACACCACGAGGTGTTTCCTATAAGCGAGATCAAACAAAGCAGCTTGTTAAAGCGAAACACTTAACTTTACTTCTATATATTTACCAGAAAAGTATAATTAAGGCCCTCCATCTTTCTAGGTAATTGATTTGGAATAAAAAATAGTGTAGAGCCTGCTTGGCATTTCACCACTATTGGCAAAAATGAGTTGTTTCACTGTAGCAAAGATCTAGATTGTGGTAAAGAAACATTTTAATCATTCAGATGGTTCTTTGAGTGGATATTGCTCTATGTAAAAAGTTTAAGTCAATGGTTTTATATTCTACATTAAGTTAAAGATTGTTGAAAAACGCATGAGGTACCACCACAAATCCAACTAAATAAGTCTAGATAACTGGCTCAGTAAATGGCACTGTAAATGGAAAGCAGGTTTCAAGGGTTCTAAATAATACTGAAAATAACTTTTTTGACTCATAATCATGACTCATTTTAGGTAAAAAGAAATCTATATAGCTGAAAACAACCAGTTAGCCAAGCAAAGAACAAGGTGTATTTTTTTATTCTTGCCTTTCCAGGTGTTGTGCTGAATCCTACCTCCTTTCCAGTGCAGGTCTGTCCTGTAGCAGACTAAGCGTAACAACAGATTCCCCGCAGCTTCTTTTTATTTCTGTTTAAACATAAGGATTAATCTACAGTTACAGTAGATACAGTAATCACCAGCATACTCTGCTGTATCCATACTGCGCACTGACGAGCCTGTACACCAAATAAGAGTCTGATTTTGGCACAGCACCACTTCTTTTTCTTTGTCTATTGTTTAATAGGTGATTTTAATAGCCTTCCTCAACTTACTGTAATTGGACTGAAAGTGTACACTATCCAAAGTTCTAGCGCTGTACTTTTTCTCAGACCTGTCTGGTTAATATATATATATATAGAACCTGAAGGAACAGAAGCCTGGGCCTGTTAAAGGTGAATTTATACAGTATGTTGGAGCTAAAGATGTCTTGTCTTATGTTTAGCCTTCCCACAGGTGCAATTCCAGATGTAAATAATGATGCAGATGTTGTGCCATATGTAATAATCGACTTTAATGAAAGTCCTCATATCCTGATGCTGTTTTTCTGAGCGGTATTGGTATCGGACACAGGGAGTACTCCTTTTAAAGATCAAGTAATGGTTGCTGTTGCTTTTTTTCTATTTATCTTCTTGATCTGAAGCTGTATTATTGTCTTTTTTCAGTTTTATCTGTTTGAATCTTTGCTGTACAAACTAATAATAAATATATATGGATTTATTGAAACAATAAGCCTCTGGGAATGACTTTAATCTTAATTACACTGTTAGTACAGATTATACAGACACTTAAGGTGTACAGCAGAAATGAATAGTTAATACACTATGGTTTAAGATGTGTGGTTATAGTTTGTTATAATAGAATTAGTAAAACTGTCAAATTTGTTAAAATGTGGTGTATATGATGTTTTCTGCCACCAGAGGTCACGCTACAGCCCTAGCATCTCAAGACTTTGGAACTGCATCCTAGACATTGGAACACAGCTAATAGCATTGTGTTTACCCTTGCAAACGAAAAGTGCATTTAAGTATATATATGTTTAAATTATACTCAACATGGAAATGTACATACTTTTAACATTACAATTATACATATTTAAATACATACTATATGAACTATTTTGGAACAACTTATGACAACTTAAGTATATTTTAATTGTAATTAAGATCTATTTAAATACAACATAAAAACATAAGGTTGTGCTTAGGGGTGTTTTTTTCGTAACTTCTACAAATCTTAGTAGACTTCATTATACATTTTTAATACACCTAAAGTGCATTGTAAATGTACTACTTTGTGTATTGATGCACACAGTGTACGCCTTACTGGTACTGGAAAAAAAATACACTGAAGTGCACTTTAGGCAGTATTTAATGGCACTATATATAATTTTCACATCATCACATTTAATTTTAAACATATTGGTTAAAAATACATTTTATGGGAATACAGAGAAAGTATATTTAATGTTTATTTTCATAAAGTATATTAAATTGAAAATTTACTTTTAGTATTCTTTACCTGAGTTAAACATACTTTTAATGCTCTTAAGCACAATTTCTTTTCACAAGGTTAGCCACACCTCCTCTTGTTCATGTTTTAACATGGTGTTGCGAAACTAGATGTCCTGAAGACCTTAAATAGTGGTCTGTATAACCTTACATTGTAAAAAATAGTGCTAAAATCACAGAAATGTGTCTACAATTTGCCTCCAAACTGTAATAAACCAAATAGCATTACATAAACAGTGAAGACCCTTTATAACTTTGTTCAATTACATTTCTGACCAAGTGGATCATTATGTGATTACAGACTTCAACCTGTGAGTAGAAACCTGAATTTATAAGTAAAAATCACTCACAAGAAAAATAAATCTTTTACAACCCTCAAAAATAAGTTGGATTAAACACAATTTTATTTGGAAGTTACAGTACAAAAGAAAAGACAGGAAGTGGAAAAGAAAAACAAACAAGTTAAATAAATTTGCGACGTGGTTCGCTGAGGACCACACCCCCTTCTTTCATGGCTGTCCAAAAGGTCTGAACCTGAAACAAAGGGAGATAAAACACTGGCTTATTGTTACAAATATGTCACTTAAAGCTGGAGATGTTCTTACAAATACAGTTTGGACAATAAAGGTTATAAGTCAATGACAACTAGAAAACTGTTAGTAAATTGTAAAATGTGTCCTATTGTTTTTCATAGTCAGTTGCAAATTAGTTCAAAGTAAGGATGCTGCATCTGCACATCTGATTCAGCAATAGGTGCAACTCAAAGTAGCTAAATGTGTTCATTAGAAAGGGTGTCCACTAGGGGTGGGACAAAATATTGATATCATGATACTTACCGACTCTGTGCGGAAGGTCCACGGTACTTCTCGGTAAACAATGCGAGTGATCCCGGCCTCCAGGCATCGCTGGGCCAGAACCTCCCCCACGGCTCGGCATGCAGAGACGGAGCGGGTGGAGCTCAGCTCCTTCTTCAGAGCCCACTCCTGCGTGGAGCACGTGAGTACAGGCACAACAGAGTCACGCGAGTAAACCTCGGCAGAGATGTGATGCTGCGAGCGCCGGAACACCAGCCTGAGAGGGGGCAGCATTTAGTTAGTTTCAGCTCAGGTTTACACAGAGACTTACAGAGAAACCCTCCTTTGTGAAGGTTTTAAAATATATCAGCTTTTATAAAACATATGTTTTAACTTGTTTTTTTTACAATTAATACAATTAATACAGGGAAAATACAAGTAAATGTAAAAATGCATATCATATGGAGTAAACGATTTAATAGCACCATATCTAGGTAGTGAGTTTATTTACTTAGTAAAACAATAAATAATATTAGAATAAACACATATACCATTCATACAAAAGTGTACAACTGTGAATGCCAGTCAGGATAACTGATTTAAATGGACAATACTTTGAAATAATTTCAATAATAATTGCAATCATTTTACAAACAAACTTTGAGTAGTTTCTATAAAATAAAAGCATTATAATACAAAAGCATCATTGTAAGATGATGTAGAAAGAAGCTTTAATTATTGGAAACAAATAAGACATTGGAATTTAATTATATCTTTTTTTCAATAATTCCTGTTAATGCTAACTAAACACCATGGGAAATATGAAGGCCAGCAAAAATGATTAGGGTCATCACCAAACCTCCCCACATGAAATCTAGTATTATTTATAGTTTTCATGACATCAGTAGCTGGTTTGATATACCATAAATTGATAATATTATTATTAGTGCTGTCAGGCGTTTAAAAAAAAAATCAAATTAACTACAGGCACTGTGATTAATTAATCTACATTTAGCATTAAGCTACTTGTTTCAGCTGCATATATGCACATTTAAAATACAATTTATGTGGATATAGATTTTTGTGAACGATGAGAAACCAGCATGAAAACAAGCTGAAATTAAAGAGGAGTAACAAAAGTTCAGAGGAGTAGAAAGTTTAAAAAAATGTGTCAATCTGCTAAACTGTCAATCCTGAGCTGACTTCAAGCTAAAGTTCAGCTGTGAACATGAACTGTTTTGCAGAGTAAAGTGCACGCGCGCACGCACACACACCTGTGGTAGTACTCTTTTATGGGCCAGACGGTGTTCCAGCCCCTGTCCTTCACAGCGAGGGCCATCTGCTCCAGGTTCCTGGGGTTTCGGTTAACAAACGTCTTACTGATGTCCTCATTATGGTTCTCCTCTGGCTTAGGAACTGCCTGAGTCAGACTCTGAGCTGAAAGTGAGTAAAAAAGTGATGTCACGCAATTAACTTGTCATTTGTTGTCATTTATATACATGCATATGGGCTGGGTAATATTGTAAGTTAAAATGACATAAAACAATAATAATAATAATAATAATAATAATAATAATAATAATAATAATATTGATATTCTTTAAATATATGACCAATTCTCAACTACAATTCAGATTTGTAGATCTTCTTTTTATAAACAAACTGCACAATTCAAAGTGATGCACAAACTACTGCTTCCTATACATTTACATGTTTTATTTATTTAGTATGTATTTTTTATGACTAGCAGGCAGTCCCCATCAACCTTACATGAAGCTTTTATATTAAACACAGTGCAAACATAACCTCCTTATATTTAATTTAAGGAAAAGTGTGAAATATGAAAATAACTGCCACAAATGCCATAGACATTTGCTTCGGTTTCTGACCGAAGCAAATGTCTATCTACTGAGATTCACTCTCGCAGCTTTTATATGTAAAGATGTACAATCCCAGGTATCTCATTTTGAAAATCACATTAAAGCAGTAATTACATTAATTGGATTAACCTCGCAGCCCTAACATTAAAATATAAAGGTATTTGCATTCTAATATCAGACAGCTCTGAGCCATCTTACCTGTAAAAAATGTTTCTAAATATCACTGAATTTACTAATTACTAATTTAACTACACAAGAATTCACCTTTATATCAATATGGGGAACCTTTTTTTGGCATATTAGTTATTTTCATTTAGAGATATAATATTATACACTATAGTTATGTCATTTGTATATATATCACCACAGTCATGAAAACATGAATAAGTGAATGAAAGGAGGTTCTGAAATGTGCTAATATTTCTTGACTTGACTACATTATATGCATTATATGCCCTAATGTTTGTAGACACCTTTTCTAATGTAGTACAGTGTAGTGTCTATATGAAGTGCCAGTGAAAAGTTTAAACACACCCTCTGTTCAATGGTTTAATTTCTATATTGTAGATTAATATTAAAACTCATGAAAACAATTAGGGCCACATATGGAATTACATAGTAAACAGAAAAAGTGTTTGTCCTCTACAATCCCCTGACCTAAACCTAATGAACTGAGATGGTGATTTGGGATGAGCTGGAGCTTCACAGCATGAAGGAAAAGGAGCAACTATTGTTTAGCACCTCCAGGAACTCCTTCAAGAAGCTAAGAAAACTATTCCAGGTGACTCTACTTCATGAAGATCCTGAGACTAGAATACCAAGAGTGTGCAAATCTGTCCTTAAAGCTAAATGTGGTACTAAGACGAATCTAAACACTTTTTGTTTACAAAATACAGCATGTTTTTGTATAGCTTTAATGTCTTCATTATTAAATTTACACTGTAAAAACCATAAAAAGAAAAACACGTTGATAAGAAGAGGCGAGTCCAGACTTTTGACCTGTACGTTACTGTACAGTACTTTAATGTTTTAAAATACGTAACGTTACAGGTATTATGTGCATACCTGTCAAGTCTCCCGTTTTGGCCGGGAACCTACCGTATTTTACTCCTCTTTCCTGCCGTCCTCCCGCATTAGTATTTTCCCGTAAATTTCCCGTTTTATATTACAATAAAAATATATATATTATTGAGGAGACAGGGCACTGACCGCTCTGTGTCTCTTAACCAATCGTGGAGCCGGTTCAAGGAGAAAGTCCCGCCTTTCAGGAGAAACAGCCAATCAGCTTGCAAAGGAGGGTCAGTGTGGGGAAGCCCCCTGTCGCTGTGAGTTCAGGCAGCTAGTCGGAGCAGCTGATGTTAAAACAGATCTGGATATACAGCGATTTTTCTAAAAGAAAGGTAACGGTTGGCTAATCATGTAAACTGTGATGAGTTTTTTCTGATAGCTGCTTAAAAATACTCGTCTCCGAAATAAAACACACAGATTAAACCTTTTAAAATAAAAAAATTACAGCTTGTGACTCAGTTTAACTAGAAATGTGGAGAGGACCGAAATTAACTGAACTGATCAGGGGTGGAGTGATCAAAAGAAAGAAGTATTAATTAAAAATTATTAATTGTGTAGGCCCCTTAGGACTAATTTTAGTAAAAGCTCATGATACTATTTTAGGTCACCTACAGTCATTTTGCAGAATTTGTGCACCCCTTGTTCAATTTTAAATCTATTATATAAATAAAAAATATATTATATAAAAGAGTGCATTTATGCCAAAAAATACATGAAATCTTAACTTTTTTTTAAATATCTAGAAAAGGGTTTTTAATTTGGCTGTATTAAAGAATGACATATGTAGGAATGTCCACAACATTTCAGATCCTGTTAATCTAATTGTAGTGTGTAAATGGTTCACATGTGGTTATTTTAGATTTTTTGTAAACCTGTCTTAAAATGTAAGGGATACTGAACCTTCGTTGGGCTGGTGGGACGACTTTAAGCGGACTGAGGAAAATATCCCTTATTTTTAAATCTAAAACTTGACAGGTATGATTATGTGACAAATACATAAACAATTTAAACCTCATAATTCAAGCATCTATTTCACACCAAACATGTCATTAAATAAGATAAATATCGAACAAGTCTCGAGCTGAAGCAAGTAACGCTACATTTTATAATAAAAGTCCCCCCGTGTCCTCACCTCTCCTCCAGCCGCTTTCCAACCGGACTTTCCGCAGCAGCGCCGCCACAAGCGCCATAATACCCCGCGCCCTTACTTACACCGATTATTAACACTGAAAATATTAATAAAGAGAGAGTTCTGCTCCTGCACTGAGCTAAATCCCACTCACACACACTGACCCTACAGCGCAGACATCTTTACAGTTCTGCTACACTCAGCAATCAGCGTCCGTGTGGAAACGCTCCCCGCTTCACACACGTTCCGCCTAAGTGTGTGCTCATTAATATTACATTATTATTAGTTCAATCATTACATAATATTTAATCAGAAAATATATATTATAGTTATTGTAAATTGTAAGCATATATTTCAGAGTATAGAGTCTATTAGCAAAGTCATAGGACAATCTAACCATTCAGATTCATGGTTTTAACTACAGGGGCGGGGCCATGGCTGTCTAACCCCTCCTCAGCATTCTGATGAAAGTGCTACGCATTGCTAAGTGGTAAAACGGCGAGCATGCTGGCATAATAAGGTAGTTAGCTAACTATCATGGACTGCAAATTAGACTATATTGTGTCATATGCAATTACAAAATTGCCCTTCAATGTAAAACTAATTCACATGTATAGGCCGCTGACTGGTGAGTTAATGTTTTGGCTCCCCTGGCATACTGTAAGCATACAAATGCGTGATCTTTGTTGAATTGCTGTACTTGTAAGGACATTAAGCAGTGATTGTTGCGGTCTGTTGTACATGGTACTTTTGTTTGTAGCTGTGTTTGTGGTCTGTTTACGTGTAATAAGTTCATATAACTAAGTCAAGACAGAGAATATATAGTCATTGTAATGTTCATCCGTGTAGGTCGACAGGGGTGGGGTGTCGCAGAAAGGGGGAACCCACTATATTAACTGCACGCCACCTAGTTTAAATGCTCCTTAGCTGAATCAGTAGAGAAATCCACTGAAGAGTTACTATTCAGTTCCTCCCCAGAGTCACTCAAACAGCTCATGCAAAAGTTTTTTGTTTTAAAAGTTTGCTTGCAGCAGCAGCACCTCCTAGTACAATGCACCGTGCGCTCTGCTTCCAAAACACACACTCCAAGTGAAAGAGATTGACTAGGTCCACTTTTAAAGACTCCTTTTCCACTTCACATGACCTGTAGATCAGATAACGTCCTGACTTACTGCTGATTGGCCTGTTCCCGCTGATTGACAACCAATGATATCGCGCGTACAGCTGCTGCGTTAAGGTGGGCGACCGAGAGTTTCTCCGGTGGATGCGAAGTTGTGCAGATACGCGCGAGAATATCTCGGGTAGAGGTGGGCGATACCGGGAATTTTGGTATCGATCCGATACCAAGTAAACGCAGGGCCAGTATTGCCGATATCGATACTGATACCGATACTTTTTTAATATTTAAGCTTTATAGATCCAAATGATCCAAAAAACTAGGATATAATTTCACCAAACATTGTAAGTGATAACAAAATACTTTAGTATCACAATCAACATTTTTTGTTTAGAAACAATGGAACAGTAACAAAACAAAGTTTAAATATAAAGTAAAAAAATATTAAAAAATAAAATAAAAATTCTCCCCTCACTAGACATCTTTTCTAGTTCTTTCTTTCTTTCTTTCTTTTTTTAAATAGAATTGTCATTTGGAAAAACAATAAAAAATAAGGAATTGTCTTTCTTTCAGTGCAATTCAAATGCAAGTTTTTCTTAAATAAACAGAGTGTAAAAAAATATCACTCAACACTAATCTCCTGAGGTAGAGGCCTGTCGACTCGAGGAGAGCGCTGAGTGGGCGGGGCCAGGCTGAGCCTACCTGCGTGGCGGTTTGGCTGGCTTTGCTGAGCCATGTGACGCATGTGCAACAACAAGAGACCAGAGAGTAGACTGTGGTGAATCCTCGTGCGAAGCAGTCAGTGCGTGCGGCAGAAAAAAAGCTTGAATATCGATATTTTTACACGAGTATTGCTCAATACCAATACCAGCGTTGATATCGATATTATCGATATTTGGATCGATCCGCCCACCTCTAATCTCGGGCTCTGAATGGTCTATTTTGGCTTACAGTGGCTCGTATGAATGCTGAAAATTCCTACAATTGAACGATGCTGATTACAATCAAAGTGGACAAACTGTCCACGCGCATAATTTTCTGAGCGGGTTTTTAACATGCGTAAATTCTTAAAAATTCAAGTCTGATGATTTTGACAGTAGGTAATAAGCAGATGGCATATGTTAGTGATTAATTTGGAGAGCAAGTTATTTTTTTTAAACCTGACAAATGTCAAAATAAAAGTAAAAAAAAAAAAACAGGTGAAATTCTGAGGTCAAAGTTTTTTTTCACTGTGGAGTAAACATTTATTTTTATTGATTAATTTATAAACACTTATTTACAGCTGAGGCTAAGTTTCAGGTGGCAATTATTAGAGGCAGCAGTTATTATCAACTTGCATTCAGCCATTGGAAAATGACAGTCAGTAAATTAACATTGTAATTGGCAGTAGCTAATTTGCAGATGGCCTACGTTAGGGATTAATTTGAAGAGTGATAAAAAAAAAAAAAAGATAATAAGATTGCGCCAGTGTGAACTACGATTGAAGGGTAAACATTTTCAGCTTGGTGCTGTAGCCTGTGCGAACAAATTTTTTTTCTTTTTTTCTGGTGTCTTAATGGGTATCCACAAAGCACAATCACTGACCAACACAGTGACATGCTAATAGACCACTGAAGTCGTGTTGTCATCTTGTAGTCGCGCCATGTTTTTTATGCCCATGTTTGGGGTTCCGTGTATAAGTGGTTCAAATAAATGGAGAATTTTAATGGGTTTTTCAAAAACTGGCCTCTATCACATTCTGTGGTAAATAAATATGTTCAGAACCTTGTACGTTTTATTCTGTGTACATTTACCTCCTAAATACCACTGGATGCTCTGAATTCCGAGATCGTGTAAGGGTAGTAATTAGAAAAATGCTCTAAGCTCTAATTAAGATGAATCTGCTTTGTAAAACAGAACTCAGCACTGCTCTTTTTAATGATGTGTCAAGTCATCTTTTCATTTGTTTTATTTATTTATTTGTTTCTTATATGTATTTAATGTGTGTCATATGGAACCTTAACTTCCCGCAGACTGAATTTGTCACAATAGCAAATAGGGGGAGCGGGGGTGGTTGGCATGAGAATGAGTGAAGACTGACAAGAATTACAGACAGGCTTCGGCTACATGCCGTGACAGATACCAGCAGTTTAGCGTTAGCTAACGAGCTGCAAAAAAACCTCATACACCTGTTTTAGACGTATTTGACATTTGGACGTATGCAGTTGTAGCAGATGAAAATAATGTTATATTTTTTTGTATTTGTAATTCGTTTTTGTTATTAATTTCACAGAAATTCCCCCTTTCTTTTTCATTTTTACTTATAGAGTTCTTTACTGTTCTGTATGGCAAATGGGAGTACGTATACCTTTTGTCTATTCTGAGCACCCGTAGTCCTGCCTCCTATTGTCGCGTTGGCGCTATTTTCTCCTCAGTCTGCAGTGAACTTGACTGAGAGAGGTATGCTGTATAGTGCTCTACATAAAATGTTCATTTTGATGATTTAAAACAGTAATTTCATGAGCATTTCTAATATATTCTGACACTAAAAGCCTAGCGACATGTACTATGGTGCTGCTAGTAGTATTTAGTGATGGGCAGATGAAGCCTCATTGGGTGTATGTATGGCACATTTCCCAAACTGTATCGACACTGTGTTGAAACTGTGTTGCTGTATCACTTAATGGCGACATCTGCTGGACTAAGAAAGTCATTGCAAGCAACTGCGCGAAGAAATGCATCGGTCACGTGGTTTTCCTTAAAATGATACGCGGTCTGACACAGGGGTTCGCCTTGTTTGCTCGGTGCATGCGCTGAAGTTTCAGTGTCGTCAGACCCATCGCTACCAAACGATACGCTCGTTTGGGTTTTTTGCCCTCAGCAGCACCCCGGGGGCGGGTCTACCCCGCGGGTATCCGCCCCTATTTCACACATTCCCGAATGCCATTGGTTTGCGCCCAGTCAGCCAAGCTTGGATCTGATTGGTAGTGAGAGCTTATTACCGGAAGCAACGCTTTTGAAATCTGGCGCTAAATTATTTGAGGACTGAAGACGGGATGTTGCAGGATTTTTAAAGTGGGATTTAGCTGCATTGCTGAGAAAGAAAAGGTAAGCTTCATTTGTTTTTACATTTTAAGCACATTCAGTAGCTAAAAAATGCTCACTCTCTGTTATTTAAAAACGGTAAAAATATTGGTTTTGTCATTATTTTATCAAATTACAGGGTTACCTGTGCTGGTGGTTGTGTCTTAATGGCTAACGTTAACTAACAATAGTTTTTTTTTTTGTTTTTTTTTTTAGCTTTAGTAGCTAACAGTATTTCTGAATATTACTAAGTACTGTCTGCATAACTTGTTCTACTCTCTTTGAGGTTTAAGAGAGGTTAGCCATTGAACCGATTTTGTAGCTAATACTCTCAGAGCAGCAGCATTAGTAAGCTATTGTTTATGTATATACATTTTCAGAGCTATTCTTTGCTTTATTTATAGAAACACAGTTATGTAGTTACAATTATAAGATACAGTAGTGTGGTCGCTACCCTCAGAGCAGCATTAGATACAGTAATGTGGTCACTACCCTCAGAGCAGCATTAGATACAGTAGTGTGGTCACTACCCTCAGAGCAGCATTAGATACAGTAGTGTGGTCGCTACCCTCAGAGCAGCATTAGATACAGTAGTGTGGTCGCTACCCTCAGAGCAGCATTAGATACAGTAGTGTGGTCTCTACTCTCAGAGCAGCATTAGATACAGTAGTGTGGTCGCTACCCTCAGAGCAGCATTAGATACAGTAGTGTGGTCTCTACTCTCAGAGCAGCATTAGATACAGTAGTGTGGTCACTACCCTCAGAGCAGCATTAAATACAGTAGTGTGGTCGCTACCCTCAGAGCAGCATTAGATACAGTAGTGTGGTCGCTACCCTCAGAGCAGCATTAGATACAGTAATGTGGTCTCTACTCTCAGAGCAGCATTAGATACAGTAGTGTGGTCTCTACTCTCAGAGCAGCATTAGATACAGTAGTGTGGTCGCTACTCTCAGAGCAGCATTAGATACAGTAGTGTGGTCGCTACCCTCAGAGCAGCATTAGATACAGTAGTGTGGTCGCTACCCTCAGAGCAGCATTAGATACAGTAGTGTGGTCGCTACCCTCAGAGCAGCATTAGATACAGTAGTGTGGTCACTACTCTCAGAGCAGCATTAGATACAGTAGTGTGGTCGCTATCCTCAGAGCAGCATTAGATACAGTAGTGTGGTCGCTACCCTCAGAGCAGCATTAGATACAGTAGTGTGGTCACTACTCTCAGAGCAGCATTAGATACAGTAGTGTGGTCGCTACTCTCAGAGCAGCATTAGATACAGTAGTGTGGTCGCTACTCTCAGAGCAGCATTAGATACAGTAGTGTGGTCGCTACCCTCAGAGCAGCATTAGATACAGTAATGTGGTCTCTACTCTCAGAGCAGCATTAGATACAGTAGTGTGGTCTCTACTCTCAGAGCAGCATTAGATACAGTAGTGTGGTCGCTACTCTCAGAGCAGCATTAGATACAGTAGTGTGGTCACTACTCTCAGAGCAGCATTAGATACAGTAGTGTGGTCGCTACCCACAGAGCAGCATTAGATACAGTAGTGTGGTCGCTACTCTCAGAGCAGCATTAGATACAGTAGTGTGGCCACTACACTCTCAGGGCAGTATTAAATACTGCTAGGTGGTCACTTCTCTCATAGCAAAGTATGTTCACTCACCGAGCAATAAATTCAATTTGCACACTGCTGATTTAGCTCATTTTACACTTATGAGTTATTTGCAGCTGGTAATTGCACAGGTTAAATAAATCTTGCTTTCAAAAATAACCTCACAAATATTAGAGGTGGGCGATACCGGGAATTTTGGTATCGATCCAATACCAAGTAAACGCAGGGCCAGTATTGCCGATATCGATACTGATACCGATACTTTTTAATATTTAAGCTTTATAGATCCAAATGATCCAAAAACCTAGGATATAATTTCACCAAACATTGTAAGTGATAACAAAATACTTTAGTATCACAATCAACATTTTTTGTTTAGAAACAATGGAACAGTAACAAAACAAAGTTTAAATATAAAGTAAAAAATATTAAAAAATAAAATAAAAATTCTCCCCTCACTAGACATCTTTTCTAGTTCTTTGTTTCTTTGTTTCTTTTTTTTTAATAGAATTGTCATTTGGAAAAACAATAAAAAATAAGGAATTGTCTTCCTTTCAGTGCAATTCAAATGCAAGTTTTTCTTAAATAAACAGAGTGTAAAAAAATATCACTCAACACTAATCTCCTGAGGTAGAGGCGTGTCGACTCGAGGAGAGCGCTGAGTGGGCGGGGCCAGGCTGAGCCTACCTGTGGTGGTTTGGCTGGCTTTGCTGAGCCATGTGAAGCATGTGCAACAACAAGAGACCAGAGAGTAGACTGTGGTGAATCCTCGTGCGCACGAGTATTGCTCAATACCAATACCAGCGTTGGTATCGATATTATCGATATTTGGATCGATCTGCCCACCTCTAACAAATATATGAATCTTAGTGGGGAAAGAATAATTTACATACACTATATTGGCAAAAGTATTTGGTCACCCATCCAAATGATTAATTTTAGGTGCTCCAGTCATTTCAATTTCCACGGTTGTATTAAACCAAGCACCTAGGCAAGCAGCAGACTGCTTCTACAAACAACAATGGGTCTCTCTCAGGAGCTCAGTGAATTCCAGCGTGGTACAGTGATAGGATGCTGCACCTGTGCAACAAGTCCAGTCGTGAAATTTTACTATTCACTACTAAATATTTCAGAGCCTACTGTCAGTGATATTATAACACAGTGGAAGAGACTGGGAACGACAGCGACTCTGTGCTCTGTCAGTGCAAAATAACAGTGGGGTCAGCGGATGCTGAGGAGCACAGTGCACAGAGTTCACCAACTTTCTGCAGTCACTACACCAATCACTACACACCTCAAAACTTCATGTAGCTTCAGAGTTCATCATCACTACACACCTCCAAACTTAATGTAGCTTCAGATTAGCTCAAGAACAGTAGAGCATAGAGAGACTCATCTATCTATGCCTTATACTTTGGAAATATAGTGTAGTTTAGCAGTCTTTAAAGTAATTGGGTTCTCAAATTATTACTATAACAGTCTATAAGCAAAAGTTAAAGAAAGCATTAATCCTTGTTCAACATAAAATACTTTTGATTTAAATCTTTTTTTTTCTCTCAAACCTATTTTTACAGATGGAAGACTTTTGGGTGAAATCCATTGAACAGTCATTAAGGAAAGAAAGGGATGGGCGAGTTGAACGTCAGATTCATGTCTTGAAAGGCGAAACTCATGAAGATTTCATGAGAACCTATGTTGATGTTCTGCATCTCCAGGGCAGAGGTTACTTCATTTCCCGGAAGTCCAGATGACCAAATCTAATTCAGTGGAAATGTGAGCGTGGAAACAAAGCATCTGGTGCTTCAAGCGGCAATCCTGAGAAAACAAGAGCCAGTTCTTGTCCAGCTTATGTTTCATTTCAGTTTGTCACAGATAACAATATTTCTGGATGCATAGTTGGGGTATTGGCTGAGCACAGTGGACATGACATTTCAAATTCCCAGGAAGATGGAGTAAATCGTGTGGATGAAGATTTACTGAATTACATACATGAGTGTCTCTCACAGGGACTTTCAAATTCAGAGATACTGTTAAGAACTGTGAGGTGGTCTCGCACATATGGCAAAAATGACCTCAGAGACAGAAGATATTTTCTCACTCAAAAGGATATCACTGGAATCCGTGCTGGTTTCAATGCCAGACAGAGATTTGACAGAAACGACAGTATATCAGTGGACAGATTAATAAAAGCAGATCTGCAGGACAGCATACTCTATTACCAGCCTTTATCCCACAAGGAACATCAGCCACTAATTATTGTGTTTAGTTCTCAGTGGCAGCAGGAACAGTGCAAACAGTTTGGATCTTCAATGATTTTTGTTGATGCAACTTACAAAGGTGTTACTCAGTATGGATTCGCATTCTATGCAGTGCTTGTGAAAACCTCGGAGGGGAAAGGAGTCCCTGTTGCCTTTTTTGTAATGAGTGAAGAATCCACTAGCAACATTGAAATCTGTCTGAGGAAACTCCAGGAGGCAGCTAACCTTTTCACCCCAAGGTAAATTTAATTTCTGCATAACCACTAAAATATTACACCAGCATTAAGTAACATTTTGTTCATTGTCATTGTTTATTAAATCTGAGTTTTTTTTTTATTATTGGTTCAATCATTGGTACATAATTGTTCAAGAATGAATTAAAATGTTAGCAGTAGCCTATTCATAAGACTACCTAACCCTATGACTAAGATGCTAACATAAGCATGTAAAAAGTATTATTTCACCATTCTTCAATTGTCAAAAGGCTTTGTGTGTCTGTTTTGAAATGTTAATGTTTGTGTATAGTCTTATGAAAGCTGCCATAAATTGTTTTACATAGAATTTTATTTGTAATGTCATGTAGGTGTGTAATGGTGGACAAGGATATCAAAGAAATCAACGCTGTGTTTCCTCATTCAGCAGTACTATTATGCTGGTTTCATGTGCTTCAGGTAAATATTTTTGATTAATTTAGAGGAATAGTAAATGTTTTTAAATAATCACCTCCATTTGTAGTTAAATTAAAAATGTACTATTAATTGTAATATATATATATATATATATAGTAAAAGTTGGTGGAAACCATGTCAAACGTTTTATTTATCAAAGTCATTTCATTAAAGGGTAGAACACGGGAAACTAATATTTAGTAACAAAACATTTTAAAGTGTGGTTCATGTTACAGTGCCTTGCAAAATTTTCAGCCTTCTGAATCCAATCAAGAATTTGTGGAAAGAGCTGAATCTGCGGTTCACAAACAATACTTTTCCAACCTCACTGAACTTGAGCTGTTTTGCAAGGAAAGAATGGGAAAAATTTCAGTCTCTCAATGTGCAAAACTGATAGAGACAAACCCCAAGCGACTTGCTTCTGTAATCACAGCAAAAGGTGGCACTACAAAATATTAACACAAGGGACCAAATAATATTGAACACCCCACTTTTCAGTTTTTTTATTCTAAAAAAAGTTGTGCCAAAAGATTGAAAAGTTCAAGGGGGCTGAATACTTTTGCAAGGTGCTGTATATTAGGTCAACATATTATGGTCAAATTATATTTTTGTAGCTTATAATGGGCAAGAATGTTAATGATCTTCAGGTGGTTATGTGTCATGGTTCAAGATTAATGAATCATGGCCCCTAAATGAAGACACCGACTGACAAAATACATTTTCACAATTTTATGTTGTTGCAGGCTGTACACCGGTGGCTTATTAGGCATGATGGAGGTCACTTGAACACTTCAGCGAGAAATATGGTGATTAAAGGCATGGTGTCCTTAAAACAATGCACGAGTGTAAGTGATCTATAGTTAATGAAGAATGTGTGAAAAATAAATCTGTTTGGCCCTGATGAAGCTGATCAATTCCTTTATGTTTTTTTTGATATTTTGATTACACAGGCAGAAGAGTTCCAGAAAATGTCAGAGGACCTGCTTGCAAGAATAGAAACAGAAACACAGAGCACTCAAAGTCTGTGATTACCTTCGCAAGAATTGGCTGACAAATGCAGAAATGTGGTCAATTTTGGACGTTTGTTTTATCACCACCAAAGTGAAACAAACAATGTCGTTGAGAGGTAAAATCTGTATAAGCTTTACATGCTTGATTCACATTTTATAAATGTAATTAATATGCAGTCAAGTTACAGTATTATGACTACCTTCTCATTTTTTACACTCAGTTTTTTTCAGCTTCACTGAGCATATAGAAGCACATTGTTGTTCTATAATGAAAAAAAAAATAGTCCTTCTCTGCATACTTTGTAAGAAGGTGGTAACAATATTGTGACTTAACTGAGGTTATGTAAGCAGATTGTTTGGTTTCTATTTTAATTTTTTTAATTTTTCCTAGGCCTCAAGTACGGTTTCTTCTGTGGCTATTCAAACAAAAGAGTTGACGATCTTCTCCGTTTGCTGAATGATGACGTTGTGCCGTACTACAAGTAAGCATTTCTATGAGAAAAACCTTTTTACTGCACTTACAATAGATCACTCTGTGTGTAATACATTTATATAACATAAGTTTCACATTTTGAACTGAATTATAGAATTAAGGTAACTTTTCAAATATATTCTTTTTTTTTTAGATAGCCCTGCGTAGTCTGTTTCTCATTGAAATTGTAAAGAACAACTATTAAAACAATTCTACACTTTTATTTTAGGTAATTATACATAGTGAATGTCTAGTTATTCAATTGCTCAAGTTTAACATGAACTGGGGAAAAAAACAAACAATGTTGTTTAATTAAACAGGCATTTGGGAGATCTGCAGGCTGCTGGCAGAACAAATTCAAAATCTCCCCAGGATGTGTCTGAAGCTGCACAAAGGATGAAATCTAATGGACTTGGCCAAAGTGTGACCTACAACTCAGAAGGCCAGTTTAGCATTCCCTCAGAGACCATTCCTGGTCATGTGTATTCTGTGAACTTGGTTTATATGACTTGTGATTGTAAATATGCTTTAAAAGGCAATGTGTGTAAACATTTAGAGTTTGCAAAGATGATTTCTGCTGAAAATGGAACAGAGGTTGAGGACATACGCCAACGGGTGGCAAATGCACTCTGGACAGCCCAAGATTACACTGTGCATATGAACTATGTTATAGTAGACAGTGGTACACAGCTAGGCATTGTAAACATGGAGACAGAAAAATGCTCTTGCTTGACAAGTAGCTTAGGAGAGGCATGTGTGTGCTTGAAGGTGTTGTGGAACTTAAATCAAAAGGCTCATACGGAGGAATCAAATCCACCTGAAATATCAAAACCAAATGATCACACATATTCAATGGCAAATCAGGCACAGACACTACAGCCAAATTCATCAAAGTGGTGTATAAAGAAATTAGTGACTGATTTAAATGAATGGTGTAATAGCACAGACTACAAGCCATCCCTTGATATGTTTTCAGCAGTGAAGCATGCTCACCACATAATTTTTGGGAAATACACTAGGATTTGCAGAAAAAGAAAGATTGAGAGACTCCATCCTTACAGAAAATCTATCGAGTTGTCTAGAAAGAGAGCTTTGAATGTGCACAACTATCAGCTTGCAAAACCTGGTAAGAGACTTCTTTATACTTCCCGTCCAGATTCGACCTTCCAAAAGAAACAGGGAAAGCCTTCCAGCAACCGCGCAAAGTCAATGAGGGATGTCTACACAAAAGACTGAGAATCCTACTATTAGTGCTACTAGCTCCAATTGCTTATAGCAAATTTCGATGTAATCTGTATGTAACTTTTAAAATGAACTGTCTTTGTAGTTTAAAACCTCAGTATGCAATTACAAGAAGTGTGTTATGTAATCGTTTGAGAAGAGAGGGAGAAATAACTTCAAGTATGCTGCTCTTGTAAAGGTTTTAATTTCCAAAGTTAAGCATTAGCACTGAAAGTTTTGTTTTATTATTTTTTTTTATGTGTTTGTAAAGTAGTACAAACAAAAGTAGTACAAAAGTAGAAAAAAAGTACACAAAATACAATAAAGAACTATCAAGTGGAAAAGCTTTTGTTAAAGACTAGTACTTTTTTAAACTGCAAACTAAACAAACAAAACACTGCTGCATGCACAGCACAATTGCTTTAACTTTCTTCTGTAAGCTGCCGTATGACTTGACGTAGGTACGCCTCCAGAATTTGAACAGAGACCTCAAATGTCTTTGGCCCCAGTCCATGAGTCACTGTGTTGTACCGACTCATGAACAGAGCCAAGCCATTTTTGGTTTGTCCTAAGAACTCCCTGTTTGGAAAAGGCAAAGCAATATGTTAAAACCAAGTCAGTTTAAGTATTTCAAGGTGACAGTCTTGATTGTATTAGCATAAAACCAGTGACAGGGTCTTGGCAGATTAACTACTTTTGGGGTAAGAAGCAAACTTTGTACATTTAATCTCAATTCTATTAATTTTACAATTTACTGTACACGGTTTTATACAAAAAAATATTTTACTTACTGAACAGACTTTGCTTTCAGGAGATCTGTTGCCTTGTCCTGTGAAGATTGCTGAGTTTCAGCAGCTGACTGGAAATCTATATGCCTACTGGCAAGCTTTCCCAGGTCCACAGCTAGGTCATCAGCTTCATCTGTAAGAGATTTTTAAGGAGAAATACAACTGATTTTACAATCTCTCTATATAATTAAAGTGTCACAATGGAAACCAAGTCATTAAAGGTGGGTTTGGTGCAGCAATCTCTGTTCTAGAAAACACAGGGGTCATAGGAATCAGACATACACATCTAATCATAGCGCTTTTGTCAGGATATCTGTACATTTAACTATATATATATATATATATATATATATATATATATATATAGCATAATTTAGTATGGATGCTGAGGTTACCTTCTGTTAATTTTGAACACATGGATGTGAGACGGGTCACTGGGGGAGGGATTACACCAGCAGCTTCCAGTTCCCCTTTCAGGGAGTCTTTTTTGGATTTTGCTGTCCGCAGATATGACACAAGCCCATTTAAAGACAGAAACTCTGGGGGACCAATGCGACGCTGAATTTCATCCAGGCTGACGCGATACCTGTAAGTTACATGAAATAATTTATTTGACATATTAAAAAATGTCAAAAAAAGAGAGAATAAACTGTTTTATACCTTCTTTTTTCTCTGAAATTGCTTAATTTCAGGAGGGATTCCACCATGAAGACTTTTTCAGTGGGTAAGAAATTAACTGGCCTGTCTCCACCTATACAGGACTAATTGAAGAATTATATTAACATTTAGCTAAATCAGAAGTAGACAAAAAAACTGCAGTGTTCAGGAAACGTGCAGTATGTATACAAGTTAAAATCTATATTAAATATCTAGAAAATTGATTTGGAAGTGTGCTTTTACTTAGGTTAATTGGTGTTTGCAGAGTTAAAGAATCAAACTTTATTGCATGTGAAGGACATACCTGAGCTTGTGGTTCTTGTACAGGCTCTTGTTCGATACCTTTCCCGAGATTTGGACTGGATTGGACCTGGGGAAAAAATATCATTATCAAAATAGGATTACAAACCACACTACTGTATCTAATGCTGCTCTAAAAGTAGCGACCACACTATTGTATCTAATGCTGCTCTGAGGATAGTGACCACACTACTGTATCTAATGCTGCTCTGAGAGTAGTGACCACACTACTGTATCTAATGCTGCTCTGAGGATAGTGACCACACTACTGTATCTAATGCTGCTCTGAGAGCAGAGACCACACTACTGTATCAAATGCTGCTCTGAGGGTAGCGACCACACTACTGTATCTAATGCTGCTCTGAGAGTAGTGACCACACTACTGTATCTAATGCTGCTCTGAGGATAGCGACCACACTACTGTATCTAATGCTGCTCTCAGAGTAGCGACCACACTACTGTATCTAATGCTGCTCTGAGGATAGCGACCACACTACTGTATCTAATGCTGCTCTGAGGGTAGCTACCACACTACTGTATCTAATGCTGCTCTCAGAGTAGCGACCACACTACTGTATCTAATGCTGCTCTGAGGATAGCGACCACACTACTGTATCTAATGCTGCTCTGAGGGTAGCGACCACACTACTGTATCTAATGCTGCTCTGAGGGTAGCTACCACACTACTGTATCTAATGCTGCTCTCAGAGTAGTGACCACACTACTGTATCTAAATGCTGCTCTGAGAGTAGCGACCACACTACTGTATCTAAATGCTGCTCTGAGAGTAGCGACCACATTACTGTATCTAATGCTGCTCTGAGGGTAGCGACCACACTACTGTATCAAATGCTGCTCTGAGGGTAGCGACCACACTACTGTATCTAATGCTGCTCTGAGAGCAGAGACCACACTACTGTATCTAATGCTGCTATGAGGGTAGCGACCACACTACTGTATCTAATGCTGCTCTGAGAGCAGAGACCACACTACTGTATCTAATGCTGCTCTGAGGGTAGCGACCACACTACTGTATCTAATGCTGCTCTGAGGGTAGCGACCACACTACTGTATCTAATGCTGCTCTGAGGGTAGCGACCACACTACTGTATCTAATGCTGCTCTGAGGGTAGCGACCACATTACTGTATCTAATGCTGCTCTGAGGGTAGCGACCACACTACTGTATCTTATAATTGTAACTACATAACTGTGTTTCTATAAATAAAGCAAAGAATAGCTCTGAAAATGTATATACATAAACAATAGCTTACTAATGCTGCTGCTCTGAGAGTATTAGCTACAAAATCGGTTCAATGGCTAACCTCTCTTAAACCTCAAAGAGAGTAGAACAAGTTATGCAGACAGTACTTAGTAATATTCAGAAATACTGTTAGCTACTAAAGCTAAAAAAAAAAAAAAAAAAACCTATTGTTAGTTAACGTTAGCCATTAAGACACAACCACCAGCACAGGTAACCCTGTAATTTGATAAAATAATGACAAAACCAATATTTTTACCGTTTATAAATAACAGAGGGTGAGCATTTTTTAGCTACTGAATGTGCTTAAAATGTAAAAAAAATGAAGCTTACCTTTTCTTTCTCAGCAATGCAGCTAAATCCCACTTTAAAAATCCTGCAACATCCCGTCTTCAGTCCTCAAATAATTTAGCGCCAGATTTCAAAAGCGTTGCTTCCGGTAATAAGCTCTCACTACCAATCAGATCCAAGCTTGGCTGACTGGGCGCAAACCAATGGCATTCGGGAATGTGTGAAATAGGGGCGGATACCCGCCGGGTAGACCCGCCCCCGGGGTGCTGCTGAGGGCAAAAAACCCAAACGAGCAAACGATACAGGAAGTGTATCGGTCACGTGGTTTTCCTTAACTTGATATGCGCACCGACACGGGGTTTCGCCTTGACAGCTCGGCGCATGTGCCGAGATTTCAGGGTCGTCAGACCCATCACTAGTAGTATCTTTTTCAGTTTTAAAACATTTTTGTTAAAGAGCAAAGTTGCACTGTGTTTAGCGGGCAGTATGCGCCCTCTACTGGTTTGTTGGCAATACAGCTTCCTAGCTTTTGAGCCTAACTATTATGCTGGCTTTCTTTTCGTGTTAGGCATTCCCTGTTGAAGCTATTGAGACCAAAATCTGTATCTACTTTGCTCTATATGCTTTTTATATAGGTGAGTACTTCCATAGCCATTTTAGTTGATTTTAGTGGATGTACTGTGTATATAAAATGGAGGATGCCATTTTGTTTTATTGTTTCTTCTATTTTTTTTGTTGTTTGTACTAGAAATGGAAAAAAAAAACATTCAGTAATTCAGTTGATATATTTTGAAATAACAGAACTTATTACAAAGAAGTGGTTGTAGTAGCTACATGTGTTGAAATAAATACTGAATCTATAAAACTATAACTATATATATATATATATACATAAATATTAGTTTATTATTGCATAAGCATATCACTAAAGTGTTGAATATTATAAGGGTATTTTAATATTGGTTTTTGTTGATATTTGGGATATGTCGTAAATAAGTGATTTTATAATAATGATGATTATTATTTTTTTCTATTATTATTATTAATAGTATTTGGAGATATATATTTTATTTTCATACACATGTATTGTCAGTCTGCAGTGAACTTGACTGAGAGAGGCATTCCCTGTTGAAGCTATTGAGACCAAAATCTGTATCTACTTTGCTCTATATGCTTTTTTGTATAGTGAACTTGACTGAGAGAGCCTGCAGAGAACTTGACTGAGAGAGGAAAAACAAATACACAGACTGAAGCTGATTCCGGTGTCCTGAGCATTATTCCATACACACACAACGCAGAAGAGGGTAGCAGCAGAGTTCAGACCGGCTACACAGTGTCCTATATTTACACTACATAAAAAATACAACAAATCTAAGCATGCAGCTTTGTCCTAAACATCTATATAAATAATTTCTGGTGTGGTTAGATTAGACACTGAAGACAAGAGGGCTCTCAAAAGATAACTAGTGTGCTTCTTGCTGAAAGATATGTTCTGTTACTCATGGAACGGTATTCAAATAGCTTTTCTCAGCAGGAGAATGCTCATCCACACGCAGTAAGGTTTTTTTTTTTTTTTTTTTTTCCCGGAAATGTCTTGTTCAGAGCGCTTTTTTTTTTTAGCATGCCTGGTTGCCTGGTTTTATTTTTGTCAACAAGTGTACTTTGACCAGGGTAATGGCGTTCAGGTTTTTCCACTAGAGGGAGCGAGTGTTAGTGGTACATGGTATTGTATTTTCCCTCATAGGCTCTGTTCACATTACCAGGCTAAAGTGACTCATATTTTTTTGCTCAATATGGCTTAGATCTGATTTTTTTTATTGCTGTGTGAACATGCCAAATCCATTTGTTTAAATCATATTTGAGTCACCTTCATATGTAATCCTACCTAGTATCATATCTGGAAATAACTTAAGCCCTATCTGGATGGGATTAGTTCCTCTTCAAAATGCAATTACAATGTGCTACGATGTGCAAGGTGACGAAACTCAGAGATGTGCGTCCAAACGGGACTAAAATTACCGGAGATCCACGGAGGTAATTCAGCCTGTAATTTTCTTAGAGGACGTCTGAGAAAAACACATACATGGTCGTTCCGGACGGGAATAAAATAACAGATGACCCCCCATAAAAGAGAAAATTACCCCAGGACCCCCTGAGAAACTAATCCCATCCGGATAGGGCTTTAGTTATATTTATTGAAACGTAGACGCTCTAAACTCCCTGAATCTACTGAATCTTTACTCTTCATGGTGGCGCTAATGAAATTAGTTAGGTAAACTTGCGATGAATATTGCAAATATAGTTTTTTTTTTAAGCTTACTTATAAGTTTAATTAAGGAATTGGGAATTGTTTTTAATTAATTCTTTGAAATGTTTAGGCTGATGAAGTCTACTGTGAACTGTGTTATCTACCCAATCTCTAGTACAAAAACAAACAAAAAAAAAGTTACTGAAAAAATAGACTATTTTTAAGTTTACAGATTTTGAATGTTATAGAAAATAAAACATTTATTAGCATCTAATACTGAGTTGTTGATTTCACTGCACTGTAAAGTCCACAGTCTCTTGGTGTTTCTCAGTGTTGAATTAATCCAGATGAATCCAGATGATTTCAGCAGAATCACATTTATTATATGAAGGTTTTCAGGGATTCTGCAATGTCATTTAAAAACAGCTCATTGCCCAAGGGAGACAGGTGAACCCGGTCTCTGAGGAAGAGTCGAGGGTTGTGGAACATGATATCTGGGTGATGAATAACACCGCCCTCCACTCCCAAGATGAAATCGGCCATCTCGCTGTTTAGCCATTTCCGGGCTTCGTCAATCCTCTTAGGATGAGTGGTGGACCTCCACTGACGTCGTGGGGTGATATCCGACAGCATGATCTTCATGTGTGGAAAACGACGGTGGAGATCATGCAGATCCGCCTTCATCTCTGCGCTGAGTTGACCGGCGTTCATCCCTCCAATGTCGTTCCCGCCACAGTGGATGATCAGCACGTCCGGAGCCGCTCTTCCTTCAAGAGATTTGTTGAAGAACGGGACGAGACCTCGCCACCTCAGTCCTCCCCAGCCGAACCAGCTGATCTCGGCCTGCACGCCCAGGTCACCTCCCAGTGAGCTCCTCGCTATCTCCTCCCCACGGCGAATATAGCTGTCCCCTATGATCCATACCGTGGGAGGAGCTGTAGGAAGAAAACAATAAAAAGAGAAAATGAAATAATTTTATTACAATTACAGCATATATATATATATATATATATATATATATATATATATATATATATATATATATATATATATATATATATATATGTGTACACAACAATTCATGCTTCATCAAACCACATTCCTGAATTCTGCCCCATAACGCACCTCTCTCCAGCTGGATTTGAGCCTTTTTCATTACTGGAGCTTCATCCTCTGCTGTCTCCGCCAGCTTCCTCTTACCAGAAGTTCTGCTGGTGCTAACGACAGTATCTGCAGCATATCAGTGACATTAGAAACAGGTTAGAAACAAAATCAACATTTACAACTGATGTGAGAACATTTGATTTAGTTTAAGAGCTATTAAACATGCTAACCAAACTGAAATCTGTCCCATAACGCACCTCTCTCCAGCTGATGCCTGGCCTGTTTCAGTGCAGGAGCGTCCCCATGTCCGTCCATTAACACGTGTGGACGTTTTTGGCTCCTGCTGGGGCGGTTGTTCTTCCCGTGCTGGAAGTTCTCCCAGCTCTGCCGGTTAATCTTCACTGGCCGCTGAACCACCGTCTTTACCAAGTTCAGGAAAGACATATTGCTAAAGCTGCTCGTCCTCAGTAACTGCAAGATTCCCTCCGAAGTCCTGATACTGTGGCTCCCAGCTCTAGCCTGAAACCAGAACTGACAGAACTCTTGCTTATACATGCTCAGGTGTGTGATGTCACAACTGTGATGTCAGTGGAATCTCTTCTGCATTAACCATAGTGACCACCAGCCTAGCAAGCTAGCTAGAGGACACTTTGTGTGTTGTTAAACAGCTTTAGGATGTGTTTTAGGTCATGTTAGCTAAGTTGGTTAGATTATATGTCTGTGTTAGTTAGCTAGTGAAGTTAGCTAGGTTATATGTGTGTTAGTTTGCATTAGCTAGCTTATATGTGTGTAGTTAGAGTTTGCTAGCTAAGTAACCTAGGTTATATGTTTGTTTTAGTATTAGTTAGCTAAGTTAGCTAGGCTTTATGTGTGTTAGCATTAGCTAGGTTATATGTGTGTTTTAGAATTAGTTAGCTAGGTTATATGTGTGTTTTAGAATTTGTTAGCTAGGTTGTATGTGTGTTTTAGAATCAGTTAGCTAAGTTAGCTAGGTTATATGTGTGTTAGTTAGTGTAAGCTAGTTTACATGTGTGTAGTTAGCATTAGTTAGCTAAGTTAGCTAGGTTATATGTGTGTTTTAGAATTAGTTAGCTAGGTTATATGTGTGTTTTAGAATTTGTTAGCTAGGTTGTATGTGTGTTTTAGAATCAGTTAGCTAAGTTAGCTAGGTTATATGTGTGTTAGTTAGTGTAAGCTAGTTTACATGTGTGTAGTTAGCATTAGTTAGCTAAGTTAGCTAGGTTATATGTGTGTTAGTTAGCGTTAGCTAGTTATATGTGTGTAGTTAGCGTTAGTTAGCTAAGTTAGCTAGGTTATATGTGTTTATTAGAATTAGTTAGCTAAGTTAGCTATGTTATGTGTGTTTTAGAATTAGTTAGCTAAGGACAGAACCTACGGTAAAGCTGTATGTGAGCCATCACTTCTACTGAGCACATCTCCAGGAAGACTGAAGTGGAGCACAGTTTCCTATTGTCCATAGACCACTGAAGTCGTGCGTCATTCTGTAGTCCTCGTACGGCTTCCGTGTCTAAGCGTTTTTTCCCTATGAGAAAAATTGCTCCAGTGTGAACTACGATTGAAGACTAAACCTTTTCAGCTTGGTACTGTAGCCTGTGCGGATTGATTGTTTTTTTGTTTTTTGTTTTTCTGGTGTCTTAATGGGTGTCCACAAAGCACAATCACTGACAAACACAGTGACCTGCTAATACTATGACATAGGACTGCTTCCATAATGCTTTGCGGTGCCTTAGGTTTTTATTTGTTTAAAAAGTAAGGACTTTTAGCTTCATTTTCATTCTGCAGACTTTTGCTGTCTTAGATTATGTTCTGAGACACGTATTTGGATCGTTCTTCATATTTTCAGGAGTTTCTACCATTTTTGAGTACTAACCATGAAGAAGCCAGTTAGACCAGATACGTGCCTTATATAGCCACCGTTTCCTTTAAACTTGTACATTATTTGTAAAATATTGATATGGTTGTTGTAAAGATTCTGTTGTTTAATGTCAAAATAAAATACTAGCAAAATACTAGGATTAAAGTTGTTCTTACTCTGCAGTGAGCTTTTTTTCTGATTAATTTACAAACACTTTTAAACACCTTAGGCTAAGTGGCAGGTGGCAATTATTAGAGGCAGCAGTTTTTAGCAACTTTTGTTCAGCCATTGGAAAATGACAGTCAGTAAATGACCATTGTTATAGACAGTAGCTAATCAGCAGGTGGCATACGTTAGAGATTAATTTGGAGAGTGATTTTTTTTATTTTTTATTTGACAATTAATTTTGCGCCAGTTTCAATTAGGATTGAAGATTAAACCTTTTCAGTTTGGTGCTGTAGCCTCTGCGAATTGATTGTTTTTTTTTTTTCTGGTGTCTTAATGGGTGTCCACGAAGCACAATCACTGACCAACACAGTGACGTGCTAATACAGTGACATACGACTGCTCCCTTAATGCTTTGCGATGCCTTAGGTTTTTATTCGTTTAAATAGTAAGGATTTTTAGCTTCCTTTTTGTTCTGAAGAATTTTGCTGTCTTAGTTTATGTTCTGAGACATGTGTTTGGGTAGATCTTTAATATTTTTTTAGGAGTTTTTTTTATTATTTTTGAATACTAACCATAAAGAAGCCAATTAGACAATTAGCCCCCATTTCCCATCAGCTAGTATGATATTGGTGAAATGCTGATAGGGTTCTGGTAAAGGGTCTGATGTCTAATGTCAAAACAAAAGTCAAAAGTTACAGGTTAACTTCAAGGGAAATTGTACGATTCAAGTTGTGTTCACTGTGGGGTAATTTTTTCTGATTAATTTATAAACAGTCAGTAAATGACAATTGTTATTGGCAGAAGCTAATCATCAGGTGGCATACGTTAGAGATTAATTTGGAGAGTGATTTGACAATTAATTTTGCACCAGTTTGAATAGAATTGAAAATTAAACCTTTTCAGCTTGGTGCTGTAGCCTCTGCGGATTGAGTGTTTTTTTTTTTTTTTTTTTTTCTAGTCTTTTAATGGGTGTCCACAAAGCACAATCACTGACCAACACAGTGACGTGCTAATACTGTGACATACGACTGCTCCCATAATGCTTTAGGGTGCTTTAGGTTTTTATTTGTTTAAATAGTAAGGATTTTTAGCTT